>NC_066856.1:7868432-8087724 GCF_001640805.2 Lates calcarifer | reverse complement strand
TGTTGCTGCAATTACTCCTTCAAATGTTTGAAAACACAAGTTGAAGTCACACAATGAAGTGGTGAATGGAATGGTTGGAATTTAGGGGACACAAAACACCAATTCCAGTAAGGATCACACTGCATTGCCAGTTGTAAAAGCAGTTGTGTGTAAACTGGTGCACTCTTTACATGACCCACTGAAAAATGTCACTTTTTTTTGAGAAGCTGTATTTCATTACTGGTTTTCTTGAGTTAACAAACATGTGGCAGGTCAAAAATGTATTCTGGACACTGAAGGACACTGACAAATACACAACACCCACACAGCTTAGTGAATATCCCACTGTCCTTGTAGAAAAAATAATAAAACCAACAACTCCACAAGCATAATTACTGCCAAGCCTGACTTTGTATCTGTATTAGTTTAGCAGTGATTGGAGCAAAGCCCTTTTCATAAAAATGGATTATGAGAGTCAACAACAATCACAGAGCTGGAACCAAATTCAATTTAGCATTAAGATAATTGGGAAAGCAAAACACATACAGATTATAAAAGATAATGGAGACATGTTCTATATAGGTTTACTGTCTGGGGGCTGCAGTTCAGCAGTGGGAAACCGATTGGACTGTGGTGACTGTGAGTACATGGGATAGGTGAATCGGTTCAGTACTGTTAGGCTGGAGAGGAGGAGACGGGGGAAGGAGAATGAGACAACTGAGCGATAGAGGAGGTGAGGCAGAAAGAGAGGGAGGGAGGAGACAGGGTAGAGGCTGAGGGAAGACAAAAGATGACAGAAAATAATGAGAGCAAGAAGGAGGAGGACGATGGAGGGAGAGCAATGACAGGAGAGTAAAGATTGCAGGAGGTAGAGAGGTAGGTAGAGAGAGAGGAGTAGGCTGAAGTGAGCTCAGTCCCATGTCCTCCCCTGACTCCTATTTCCTGGCACAGCACTGAGGACTAATAGAATGCTGGATCCTCTGACACAGAGTAGTTCAAAGGTAGCTCACTTCCAGTCTCCTCCACCCGCCCCTCTCTTTTCCACCTCGTGTACTTATCCCACCACTCCCTCAGTGTTCCCACTCAACTTGTTTCAAATTCTCTTTCTCCTTTCCCCCCCAACACATCTCATTACAAACCATGTAACCTCCTTATGGTACATTGGACCTCTGTGCAATTGGACACTGCCAAACTGTCATGCTGCTCAAATGAACATCATCACTGAATACTGAATGATGAATGTATTCTGCAGAGTGATATGTGCAGTGTGCTGACTATAAACGTGTAAGTGTGCCTCACAAATGGGGTGCAAGAATGATCCATTGGGGTTTTAGCTGGTTTTGCGTCATTATTAATCTGGAATTAATTTTTTTTTTTTTTTTTGGGGGGGTGGGGGGGTAGGGGGTGTACCATTTGATTTACACAACATGCCTACAACTTTAAAGGTGCACAACATTTCTTTTGACACAAACAATAATTGAGACAAACCCCCATCCCAAAAATACTGAATGTGCATAGGTACCTTCCCCCCTGAATTAAAAAAAGTCTCTTGGGGTATGTTGCTCTTAGCTTACCACATGTAGCCACTGGGGTTTTTGCCCATTCTTCTCAAGTCATGGCACAGATTCACAATTGGATTGAGGTCTGGACTTGGCTGTACTAATACATTTGAATGTTTCCCTTTACACCACTCGAGTATAACTTTAACAGTAATGTTTAGGGTCCTGCTGGAAGGTGGACCTCTGTTTGAAAGTTTGAGATATCTTTGTAACCCAACCCTGATCTATACCTTTCTGACTTTCTCTTTGGAGAGCGTCTTGGACTTCATGTTGTTTGCTTAGTGGTGTTGCAGACAGTTCAAACAGGTGAACCTTAATCAACTAATTATGACTTCTGAAGTTAATCGGTTGAACCACATCTTATTTAGGGGTTTCATGGCAAAGGGGGTGAATATGGGACCCAGTCAGACAGCAGCTCAGGGTCTGAAGTCTTTCTATTAGCTCTTGGCACCATTTTGTACAGTATCCGAGGTTCTGGACTGCTTGTTCAGTGTCAGCATGTATTGTGTGCATTGTAAGCAAATAAAACCTACAGACATCAGTCACATCAGCTCTAGCTAAGGTACCTGGTCTTTCTGATTCTCACCTATTCTCCATGTCTTACCTGCTTTTCCCTTTCTTTCCACCCACCTCCTCTTTCTCTCTCACACTCAATCTCTAACACTCCTTTCAGCTCCTACTGTAAAAAATGAGAGGGAGAAAAAAACAGAGAATAGGTTGCTAGGCAACTGTTCTGCCTGTTGCTCTCACCATCACTGGATAGTTAGTTGAAGGTCGTGGGACTGCGAGGTAAAAAGCATTTACTGCCCCAACAAATGAGGTGTATGGGTGTGTGTGTGTGTGTGTGTGCCAGACAGCAATTATGGCAAAAACTGTAAAAGGTTACATGTGACGAGTGGTGGGTCCCCCATGGGCCTCGTGACAACTCTTCATTGTCATTTTTTCAGTCCTTCAATCCTTTTCTCTCTCACTCATTTCACACTCAGATTTTCAGTTTTACAGTTGCGAGCGCTTCAATCACACATGATCCATCTATCCTGACAGGAATAATGTGCCTCTGACCTTTGCATTCTTTATTTCCATTGCCTTTGTTTCTGGTTATTTAGGAATTGACCTTTATTCTACCGTCGCATTTATTGCAAATAGCCCAGAATACTGTAAGAGTGCGCTGCAGGTTTACCTCTCTGTCTTACTAAAATACCGTTGTTAGCCTTTGCACTGGCACAGGCTATCTCAATGCACCTCCATCTCCTCTCTCTCTCTCTGTCTCTCCCTGACTGTTTAATACAGGTAAACATCAGAGAGAAAACCAGGCAAAACACAGAGGCAGCTTCAGAGGCCTGATGCTGGTTTGATGTCTACTGAAGTTTTTCAAACGCTCATCTCCATCTCAGTGCGTTTTCCTGTTTACACTGTATGGCAGTGGGCGATGAAATAATTTCAGCCCTTTCTGAAAGAAAAGCATCTTATCATTTTGTACATCATCACACTCAGACTCAGACTGTAGAATAAATATTGAAACTGTAAAAATCCAAAATTGTACAAAATCATGTATGTATGATAACAAGCAAACATTTTGAAATAATTTGTAATACTCTGATTCATTGCAATCAGATTGTCTGATTATCAAGTTTTATGACACAGTGTAAACTTCCTAGCACTTCTCCTTTAAATGTATTCATTTAATTTGCAGGAACATCCTGAGCAATATGTGTGCAATGATCCTGTGAAGGACTAGGCTCTGCAATAAATGACCTCACACATACACATCGCACACAAATTTCTCACCCACTCACATTACACAAACACACCCACATACAGAATCACACATCTCTGGAACATATTGTAAATCTGTCACATGTGTGACAAACACAGCATCTATCTGACCCTGAACCCCATCTGTCATACGTGTGTGTATCAGTTTTTGTGATTTGTGGTGTTTGTGATGTATATGTGTGTGTGATATGTGTGCATGTATGTGTATGCTTGTGTGTGTGTGTGTGTGTGAGAGAGTGTTTGATTGAGTGCCCAAGCTGGATAATTTATCAAGAAATGAGGCACGGCAGGCCAACAGAAATTATGCACTGAACAGGAATATGACAAAGTGTAACGTTGTGAATATATAGTAAAAAATTTACTGTTGTTACTGCTTGTGTGTGAATAAGCAAGAGAGAGTGAGTGCATATTTTAGAGTCTATGTGAGTGAGACAGACAGTTTGGTCCTACTGTTCCTATTAAGAAGAGGTTTTCTGACTATGTTTATTTACATGTTTCAAGTCATTGTTTTCCATAGAAATCCCCTGTGGAGTAGTACTGCACATTTGTTGTTTACTTAAAAGATGACCTGTGACTTCCCTCCTCAGCACTGTAGATGAAATACTGCACACACACACACACACACACACACACACACAGAAATACATGAACTGAATAAGGACACATCCTGTCAAATAATCCAAATAAACTTGGGGAAAAGTAGAGTTTTACTGCACTCTGGAGACCATTATATGTGATTTATCTTAAAGTCGGTGCTCGTGTTTGTGCAAACAGATTTTGGCTTTGGTTTATTAATGATTGCTGCAACACTGATCTTTCAAATCATCTTAGATGCTATTTTCACACAGAGTTACTATTTATTTATGGGCCCTCAACTTTGCGTTTTAGTGCGTTCGGAAACTGCTGGGCAGCACGGCCCCCCCCCGTCCCATTGCAATTCTCCTTTCTTTTTCCCTCTCTCTCAGCCTAGACTGCTCCCATAGCACTGCTGTAGGAAATGATTAACTCTTCTTACTGCAGTTTGACAAAAAAAAAACAAAAACACACACACACACACACACACACACACACACACACACACACATTTTCAAAGATACACACGCACTCGCACAAAAACAAACATACACGTGTACCCACGCCCATAACTCCGGCGCAGTTGGAATGCGTGTTTCAAAATGCTCTCATTACTTCAAGACTTCAAAGCAAACAACTCTTTGCCAACACAGCTCAAACTGACTCATTATTGACCCTACACTCTTCTCTACTTTCCCAAAACTACATACACACACACACACACACACACATACAACTCAAGCATGCTTATTTTGCAAGTGCAAGAATTTACCTCACTCTCTTTCTTCACTTCCCTCTTTCTCTCCCCCCCTTTGCTTTTGCTCTCAAACATTTTGCAGAGACACCCGACTTTACTCTCGTCTAAATTGTATGCTAATCCATGTTTGGATTGGAGGCTAACAGGATTTTTGCTGCACCTAACACCCATGACCTAATACGTCATGCAGGGATACTAGGAGTAAAGTCACTTATTTCAAGCTCTGGACTAGGGCGATAAAGTCAAAGTGTGGATCCTCTAAAGCAACAATTTCCAGTTATGAAATTAGGTTTCTTTGTCACTAACCAGGCTGTCATGCAATTTAGGAAGTAAATACTAAGGTATGCTGTCTGTCAGCCTTTAAAAGTAATTTTTGGAGTGACTCTATATAGCATAATGCAGCAGCTTAACTAAGTGAACTGCTTTAAAAATACTGCATGAAATTAAATTTGGCCTGGATACTGCAATGTTTTAACTGCATTAAAAGATGTTTATCATTCAAAGGTAATGATGAAGTAGAGGTGGATGAGTTAGGATAAAACTTTAAATGCAACTACAGGACTGACTGCAGATGATATCTTGTTTCATAATAAGGATTCATGTTGAGTAAACAAGTCTTGTGTACATCATATTAGATCAAATGCGGAAGATGCAAAAGTCATTCTGTTGTTTCCTTCCTATAGCATCCTAATGGGTGAGAGTAAAAATAAATAAATACATAAATATATAAATAACCCCCCCCCCCCAAAAAAAAAAAAAAAAAAAAAAAAAGAAGCAATGAAGCAACCTTTGTTGGGCACGGCTGTCGTGTAAAGCCAGTGTCCTTCGTGTCTGATCACTGGAGTGTTATGCCATCCAGTCGAGTGTAACGCTATCCAGTGGCAATGATTAGAGAAGTGTGAAGCAGATGAGGCTTCGAGGGGCCGCATGGGGATACAGTTCTGTGTAATACTGGGAGATGAGAGGATGACGAATGAAGAGAGTGGCACAGTTGTCAGGCTGAGGCGAGGACACACTGATGCCACGGGGCGGCCTGTCCTGGAGTGACTGCGGCAACAGTGAGAAAGTCTTGAACTCGGACAGAGAGACAGTCGTCGGCTTAGTCACCGTTTCCGTTCAAAACAGGTGGAAAAAAGTAAAATTTGGTTGAATTTGTTTTTCAGGAGTTTTTCATGTATTTACTCCATAAACAATATTTTTCAGTGTATGTTTCACTTCAAAGAATGACAGCTCAGCTTTCAAGGTTGGACAACATCTTTGAAAACTGAAGTGCGGGTACTTGAGATTCAAATATGAACTCCCACATTTTAGCATCTGAAAAAAATAACAAATGATATGTTGATGTGAATTGTGTTGCAGTGCTCAATAGTCTCTCTTGATGTTCCGTTAACTAGATTTCTTTAAAGAATCCACATTAAAGGCTCAATATGTGACAGTGCTGAATAACATAAATATTTTTGCTCAGAACAGAATAAATGAGAGAGACACCAAGAAGGTAGTCAGCTTAAGTTGATCATTAAGTACCACTATCATTTGTCACAGGGTTATTGCACTGTATAGTATTAGATTATACATGTGTATATACAAATGTTCACACAAACATGCATGCTTTTTTTCTCTCCACGCAGAGATGAAAAAGACACATTCAAAGCCAAGGACAACTTCCTGGAATGTGTTACTTAATATTTCTGAATATCTCACTGAAACTCATTGACTGCGCCTCTGAAGTTTTATGGCAGATAACCTTGGTGGCAGATATTCACTCAACAACACTCATTACAAGTGAAAGGAACACAGCATCTGTCTTTACATTTAATCAGCTTGCAAGTGTGCGGAGGTATCTGTAATTTGAAAAGAAACAAAAGAGTGGAGGAGAAAGCAGGTTTCAATGGTTTGTGTGGGTGTGTTTGTGTGTGTGGTGGGACAGTGATAAAAGTGTGTGTCTGAGTGAGAGCAGCACACACACACACCAAAATGTCTCTAGACATTATATGGTTTTCTCACTTTCTGCTTGTTTGTCCTTGTTTATCATCATCTGGAAGTTATCCACTGTATTAATGAGCGACAGTTCCCTCAGTCTCCATGATGGGCTACATAACCATTAGCACTGATGTTAGCTTGTTTGCTTGTGTGTGTGTGTGTGTGTGTGTGTGTGTGTGTGTACACTGAAAAAAAAACAATAGGCTAGAGACTAGCATAAAGTTATTGATCCTCCTGCCTCTGTAAACACTGCTGCTTACTTGTGGTTCTGCCCAACAGAACCCCATTATTCTTTTGTTTGGAGGTAGTTATGACCGAAAGTGCACGCACGCACACACACACACACACACACACACAGATTGGCCAGTCTCCAAACCAATGTCTGCTGAATAAATATGATAACACTGAGGTTGTTTAGAAGGAGTCATTTTACAACAAAACTAATTTGACTTCACTCTCTGCCCGTGACTTCATCGTTCCTCTAAGAGTTATTTGTAGGCCACGGTGGCAGATGGTGTCAATCTGAATGTTTTAGTATCAACTAGTGATGCTAGAAGCATTATTTCAAAGTAATAACAAAGGCATGTTATCAAGGTTCATTTCAGGAATAAAGATGATAGATTCATTGTTATTTGTCACCCAGCAGTGAACATCAAATCAATATTAACTACAAAAACTGCTGACTGATAGTGGTAGGTTGGGGCAACCACTGGTAATATTTGGCTAAGTTGCAGAATGAAAGGATGGAATTAGTTAAGCTAAGCACCCACTTAATATGGCATCCGTTCATATACAGAGTCTGGGAAACAACAGCAAATCCTGAAAAAGACTTGTCCTGACCAGAAGACATGGAATAATTCATCCAGTGAGGTTTTAGCTGGTAATCCAAGAACATGGAGACTGAATCAAAGTCTGTCTTGAGCTATCTAAAGGCATTTTACAACTTAGAGGATGAGAGTAAGAGATAACTTTAAATTGTGTGACAATTACCTTTTTGATTGCTTCATTAAACAGTTTGAAAATCCTGAACACCTGCTTCAGTGAATGTGAAAACATAGTTCACCCTCAGACAATTCATGGCCAATTTGCCATATATATTAATTGCTTTTTAATTATGTGGATGCTATTTCAAAAACCTGAGACAATTAACACATGTGCTACTGCCAGCTCTTTTTTTGCCAAAGCTTGTTACTTTTCTGTATTTGGAAATAATACTTTAACACTTCAGAATTTATTGACACTACACATCAGTTACCCCATAACAGAGACCATATTTGCAAAACACTAATGAATTAATGGATGGGTGTCAATTTTATGACAGCAATTTGCTTCTAGCAAGACATCTGATAATGTGAAGAGAGGACTGTTTTAGAATAATAAATAATAAATAATATAAATAAATAATAATTTGTAAAATAGTACTGTATGCAGTAAAGAGACAGGGAATGTGATAGATAAACAATGACAGAAACAGTGCAAGATGAACTGAAACCTAAAAGTATGAATATGTAATTTGTACTCCATCCTACCTTCTTGTAGAGGGAACGCAGGTCTCTATACTGCCACATACTGCTGAGAACCTGAGAGGCTGCCTTTACCACCTTTGCTGAGTGTCTGGACAGATAGAAAAAAGAGAGAGAGAGAGTTATTTCTCCTGGACTCCATTCCTTTGGATAATGTTGTGCTGTTATTCTTTCTTTGCCAGCTTCACATGATGTGCACAGGCCAGTAGCACTTGTGATGGCTTTAAGAATAAGAGGGCCATTGGTCTTCTCAGCAGAGAATGATTTCTCTTGCACAAAAACTGAGAGTTTCCAGATGAGTCTAAAATGACCCTCTCTGCCATGCTAATGGTCCCATCCGTGCCACTTTGTTGAAAAATGACTCTAGTAGGAGTCATTTCATAAGCCCTCTGCCCTGAGTTTTATTCTTTACCAGTGAAAGACTGAATGTTGTTTGAAGATTGAAATAAGGTAATAGTATCAACAGGAAGCCACTCCAATAGCCCACAAAAAACACAATCATGGCTACACATGAATAAATGTATCCCCAGGAAATCACCACTGTTACATGAAATAAAACAAAAAGAAAAAAAAACAAACAAAAAAAAAACCAAAATCATGGCAAACAGATCTTAATGTACGTTTTGATCCTTGTGAGATTAGGATTATTTATTGCATTTGAGAGCAGCAATAAATTACAGTCACCAGCGTGCAGTGTTGTAGCGGTGGAAAATGAGGCAACCTCTCTTGCACTCCCAAACCATGTTGCTCTTTGTGTGCTGGAGATGTGTTTTGGCATTTAGTGTTTCAAAGGTATCGGCCAATATTTTTATTATTCTTTTTTTCGTGCTATTTTATTTTTAGGTCCCACTGTTTCCAGGAAGTTGGTAAACAATGACTGTCTGTGCTTTTACTGTAATAGGCCTTTTCCCAGTTTGAAATTGTGTAATTGCATGAATGCGGCAAGGCACTTCTGATAGAGCTTCTAAAGAGCATTTATCCTCAACGTATTTATCCTGAGAAAATGAAGATGTGTGGGCTATTAGCAGCTAGCTCGACTCACTGTGAAATTTGCACTTATGGAGGTTTCTTCTAGCACCTCATCTCTCTCTGTAATGGTGCCCTTGAGCACAGTTCCCTAAATAGACTGCGTCTCTCTCTGTAACAATAAATCAACGTTTGACCTCCATCTGATAACACTCTGGTGTCATGGCAACCCCTGACCTGCTGGTTGCCATAGCAGCTAGACAGGACACCCTGTTCAGTCTCCCATGGCGACAGGAGTTATATTCCTGCTGCATCCTTGTTGTTCTCCAGATGTCTTTTGTGGATGAATGGGCACAGGGAAGGCTGATGCAGTCATGAATGATAGATGTGTGGCCACATTAAGGCACTGGTCACTACTGACGATATGGGGGATGCTGAATGATACCTTGACAGGCATCACAATAATAGATTCTCTTTTGCTTTCTTCTTGGCCTTTACATTCCATTTTAGGATTTAAACTTCTACAGTTATCCATGGCTGGCTGCCGTGGGGAGGTTTTATCATTTTCTCCTTTTGCTTATTCTGAGGATTGTGGTGACAGAACATTATTTTCTCTCTGAGGCTTCTGAGAATAACTCAAACAAACAAATGTGTATGTACAATATATTAAGTAGACTTTTTCACTGTGCCAGAAGCCAGTACTTATGTTGTGAGATTTACAGTAAGTGTTCCTCATTGTTCCTAAGCAGAAAATTACCACTCTTTAAATCAGATTGTTAAGCATACATCATCATTATGCTCGAATAAAACATCATCCACCATCAAAGGTTAAAGGTTATACAGATTTATTTCAGCAGTGAAGTTCCTCCCAGGTAGTTTACTATGAAGTCTAATGATATGCTAGTTCAGAGGTGTGACACTGCAGAAGCAGATGGGTTCTAGGCTCATAAAGTTGTGTAAATTATGAATTTTGAGTCAGAGTCATTGACAAAATTTGGAAAAAGTACTGTAAGTAGTACCAAAGTCATCCTGCAAATGAAAACTTTCAGATATGCACGAGGAAGCTGACCGACTGGTAACATTTTTTTTAAACATTTTCTTTCACATGCCTCTTCAGGCCAGTTGAGAAACAATCCCACAATGGCAAAGTCACATGTGAAATTCCTTAAGCAGCCAAGTGTCTAATCAGGTGGTCTTTGAGCTCAACTCTTCAACCCTGCAAGACCCTGCAACGGGTGTAAAGGGATTCCAAAAATTCTGTAAATGCTGTAAATTGTAAATGCTGTCCTTTGGAGAAAGGTCTCTACAATGACGCACTACACATCTAGATTTTTTCCACTGGAGTAATGATGCAGACATACAAACCATGGTATTTTCAGGCTTGAAAATATCTTGAAAAATGTTTCTCTAACTTTAAAACTTTTGGCATTTAACAAAGTGCCTAAATGTTAAAGTCATTTTCAAACAAATCAGCAATTTTACTAGTATAGATAAAAACCCAATATTATATTATACACACAAAACTTTGCCCCACTTACTTGTCTCCTTTGCTGCGGGCGATGCCAATAAGTTTTTCTATGCCGCCAGCATCGCGCAGAGCTTTGGCATTCTCCATGTTCTTGGTGATGACTTCGTGCAGTGCGCAGCAGATGGCAGTTACCGTATCGTCTGACATGGCCTTGCTGGGGGGGCCTGTGGTTCCAGAGGTCCCACTGCTGGTGGCATTATTGTTGCTGCTGCTACTACTGCCTGGTAACCGATGGATCAAATCTCTCATGGCATATTTACCTGGTGTGTGTGGAGAAAATGAAGGAAAGGGGCAAAAGTATTGGTCAGATTTCATTCTCTGCACATCCCTTTGTATATTGCCAATTTTGCTGGAAACATCTTGAGAGACTGTTCTAAAAAATTGCCATTGGATGGATTTTTGTGAACAATAGGAGGGACAGATTTAGAGGCTGCTAGACTTTACTGTCTAAGATACTATGTGTGGGGGTGAGGGTTGGTTAGTGTGTGGTTATGGACGACTGGTACAATATAAACATGAATACAACTACCTCAATAATATACTTAACAGATACTTGAAAGCCTACAGGTAATAAACTAATATTGCCCTCATATTATTTTTTTTAAAGCAAACACCATGCAAAGGCTAGTAAGTGGTTTGGATAACTCCATAAAGCTTTGGTTTAAGAGGGCATACTGCAAATCCTCTGACGCACACACACTGATGCAGACACGCTGAGAATCCAATAAAAGAGGTGACTCATGGTGTTTTGGTGAAAAGGCTGGCATATGAAGAAAATGAAAAAATAAAATTGACATTCAAAGAATGTCTTGCTGGAGAGATCGACGCAACAGAGAGAGGGAATAATTAAGACACGCAGGAGATGCTGTCAGATAGAAAAGCCATAAACTCAACTAGTGAGAGGGTTGAGCAAATAGAAGCAATAACATTTGGAGTGAAGGGGAGTTTAAGACAAAGTGGTGCAAGTATGGATTTCAAAGAGGGAAGTTGAAGACAAAACCACCTACATGTAATCTGAGCTCCCCCACACTCTAAGGTACTGTAGTCAGTGCCATGCCGGTGTTAGATCAAACAGGACTTAGACAAGACATAAATTTATATCATCCCCAAATTATAGATTGTTTTAGTTTATACTGTTTCCTGCACATATTTAATATATTTCTCCTCCATTTTGCTATCATTACGGTTGGGGCGTATGGGCTATAATATGGAAACAATTGGCTGTTATTTCCTGCAGTGTTTCTGAGTCAACTACTCTGGAGCTCTCTGTGGAGTTTCCCACCAGAGTAAGAACACCGGATATGAAGATGACTGAGGAGAGGGGCCAGTAAAGGAGAGATCAGAGCAAATAGGTAATGAGTGGAGGAATGGAGGACAAGAGAGGAATTAGAGATTAGAAGAAAGAGGTGATTGTGCTGACTGAGCTGGTGCGTGCAGATGTATCAAACATGAGCAGCAGACAAAGGGTAAGAAATGTCTTGACCATCATATAACCTGTCAATTACACTTGAATCATCTTGAGCTCCTGGCACAAAACCCACAGGTCATCTTTCAAGTAAAGGACCATTAACTTGGATGCAGAGGTGACTGTTGAATAATGAACCATGCTTGAAATGTGGTTAATTTTTTAACAAAACCCACTCAACAGAGCCACTAGGACAAACCCTCTTACACTGCTGCACACTGGAAGGCACACTTAAATCAACTGAGCATCTCCTCGAGAATGAATCAGTCTACCCCTCTCTATGACATGTGTTGCTCGGACAAAGCATGCCATTTAAAACAGTGCATGCCAGCTTCCGTGTGTACACAACACTGGAGAGCTGCTCGGCGTGAGTCACTGTCTCCTAAATCCTACAAATGCGAGCCCTCCACAGAAGTGCTGGATCCGATAAAGCAGATGAAAAACAGGAAGCGCTACTGTAAGTGTTAAACCCACTGTTGTATCATCTTCAAGTGGACCATTACATCCTCTCTGGCAGCCGAGGAAACTGAGGCCAAAATACTCAATTTGCAATAAATGCAAAGTGCTTTTGGATTTCACTGAGAGTTTTTTCATTGGTTCTGAAATAATGCTTCTGAACAACTCATTTTTGCGGTAACAGTACAAAACTACAGAATACTTATCTAACTGTCGCTGTGCATCAGAGGTGTAATCTTCTGCAGCCCATGGTGCTACTTTGAATTTATTAAGTCTATGTAAAAAATAAAAGTAAGAACAAAAATCCTTGTGGGCTGATTTCTTTTCTTCATTCACTTTTTTCCTCACCATTTTCCAGAAATGCCCCACTTCCCCACAGAATGCTGAATGTTTTTCCCAGACCAATCCATCAGTGTGAAATCCAAGGAGCCCTTACAGCCTGGTGGTAAATCCCTCGATCATATTACCTCTAATAAGTCTAAGTGATCTGGGAAGGGCTGAGAACAGGACAGCAATGCGTAACATAGGAAAATCAGATGACACCATTGGCCCACATAAAGTATGGGAGCACACACTCACACACAGAAGAATTTGCATGATTATATATTCGTCCTTGTACAACAAACGATTTGAATTCCCAAATGCAGACACACAGTGATGCTTAAATATATGCACACACACATGTACAGACACACACATAAAGACCCACGTATGCTAACTCCACATGGATGGAGCTGTGAGATAATTAGCTAAGTGTTATCTTGGACTAGCAGGCTGAACAAAGGTCAAAGGGTCATCATCTTTTGGCAATGAGGACAAAGTTAAGCAACATCCTAAGAGGGAGACTCATTAATTGATTGACTTGCATCAGACTGACACATTTCCTGACTGATTTACCAGCTGATGACTGACTGAATAATTTGCTGACAACTTGCTTTATTAATGATCTGGCTAATTTCTGAGTGAATGAATGAATTATTCACTGACTGACTGCATGAGTAATTTACTGACTGGCTAATTTACTGTCTGACTGCCAGATAATTTACTGCATGAATGACTGACAATTTATTGATTGACTGACTGACTGATTGAGTGAGTGAGTGACTAATTTATCAATTGACTGACTGTAGGGAATCCAGTCATAACAAAATGAGAGTGTAGAGTATACAGAAAAGATATGGAAACCTATTAGAAGCATATCTCTGTGTCTGTGTGTGTGGGGTGTGTGTGTGTGTGTGTGACTCAAAGTATTTTCTGCTTACAGACAGATGCTCTGATAAACTGTTGTCAGCATATCCCTAAAATATGCCTGAATGTGTGTGTGTGTGTGTCTGTGTGTACACAGGTGTGTGCCTGCACATCCCTAGCAGCCTCTGCAACGTCATCACATTCGTGATGATGATATGGAAGGAGGGGGAGGAACAGAGGTTGAAAGACGAGGAAGAAGAGGAGGAACAGGAAGAATGAGTGAAGGACAGAGAAACTGAGGAAAGAAAGAAAAAGTTAGATACATACACATGTAAACACCTTCATAGCTGTGGAATCAACTGAAGAGGCCCTTGTTACTTCCAACCCTTTCAATACCACACCTTGTTAGAGGAAGCTGCTGCATCCTGATAGTTGAGAGCTAGGGGGCATAACTCAAGGCTTCACACACATCACACCTTGGCAGTACACACACATACAGCCATACACGCACAAGACATACATATTGCTAACCCACTTTCTGCTGCTTTGGTTTGTCTACTTTGTTGTAAGGATCTTTCTCCTAAGTTATTTCTTTTGATGTAAGAAGTTTTTCTTTCTATAAGACACTTGACATTTTTTAGTCTCAACTTCAAAATGTCATTTTTGTCTTTTTGGAGTTCTGCTGTCTGTTTAATCATAGAACAAATATTAATACTTAATACAAAATAAACAGCAAAAAGTAGACTAAATTAAAGCACAGCTTTGCTCAGACACCACTTTAGCCAGATAAAATATGGTCTCTTATATAAGGAGATACTATGACATCCAGAGGCCGCGAGTAGTGTATTGATGAATTATAGATTAATATAAATAAGGGGGAGTTGCTGCATTTTCCTAATCTCAATGCAAAATGCAATATATTTTAAAAGTTAAATCTCTTGATGTGCTCATTACCCTGATGAAGACATTATTTGTTAAAATACTGGGTTTTAATTACTACTAAATATACATTTATCTCTCAGAAGTTTTAGGTAAGTAGTTGACAAATAACTGAATGTGTCAGGGCGAGTACAGCTGTTTAAAGGTAGAATTAGAAGTAGAGGAAGAAGTAGAATTAATCCCCATATTGTAGCATATGCGACCAGATGTCGAGCTAAGTGTCAAAGCCAGGAACTTCGTCTCATGGGTTTTTTATGAGTGAGCGGTGACTCCCTCCCTCTTTAAAGTCTTACTGTGACACAGACGGCACCTCTACATGCTGGAGTGCAATCTCCCCTCTCCACTTATATCTACTTGCTCTGTCGCTGAAATGTGAGCTACACCTGGAACATGTCCTCAAGGAGAGAAACACGCCCTGTGCTGATCACCGCACAGTCTAATAAACCTGTATTACACAGCTCCTCCAATATAGCCATCTTCACCTGGGAGGCAGAGCTGGTAATGTATTCCTGTGCTGCATTCCCTCATGTGTCGCTAACTCCCGCTGAGCAGGGCGTGCTTCATCTGGGCCATAATGGCTGATTTGATTTAAAGAGATCCAATTACCCTCAACAATGGAGTGATTTGATTGTTTACTGACGGAGAAGGGAGAGTGTTATTGAAGCAAAATTGGAGGTAATTGTCTCAGGGAGATGTGGAGAAAGATGAAATGGCGCGATTGGTTGTGGCGTCCGACTGTCTGAGAACAAAGGATGGTTAATACACACTTATCAGTGACTGGGGTTGGGGTCTCTGAGGTGGGCTGCTGTGTGCTTACTGGTGTCAAAAGCTTTTGGCTATGTTATGTTTATAAAGCTTTCTTGGGTTCTTTGAGTATGTTCTAGGCTGAATGACAGCCTTTACCACCTCAATAAAAGCCAAAAATAGGCAGTTTAGCTGAGCTGTGAATCTATTTTGAGTTGTGAAGAAGAAGAAATTGTGATAACTGCTGTCTTAAATTCTCAGCATTCTGAACACCTGAACTGTAGGTATGCCCATGTGTTCAACCGAGGTGTCTTATGATCATATTTGAAAATATATTCATGTTAAAACCTCCCTAATGTCCTGATTTGACAACAGCCAGTTGAATTACAGCGTAGTTTGACATGTGGTATGATTATGGGGCTTTATGCTATAGCTGCTATGAAAATATTCAGTGGTGAAACTTTCAGTTTCAGTGACCTGTGTGATTTAACTCCCAGGGTTGATTTAATCAGCAGTACATCACATCATCGACAGGGGGCACCAGAATCAAAGGAACAGGGTGTTGGTTTATTTTCTGTGGGAATATTCCTTTATTAGAAACATTAAAGTGATGTGTTTATGGCCTTTGGATGTAAGCCTCTGAGATCTCAAACTGAATATAAAACTGTACACCAAAATTACATCAACACACAAACCCTGGAGATATTCTCAAACATCAATATTGTCATTGAGGAAGGAGGAGAGGGAGCATTTTATTGACACCAGTTTTGCTTATTTTTCCCTTATCATAATCCATACCATTAAAAAAAAAAAGCAGCATTCTAATGGGTTCTGGATAATGGGCTCAACTGGAAAACGACAACAAAGAAGTTGAAAAATAAATCACATACTACACACACACACACACACACCCTGTAGTCACCAATTATCAACACCCTCACGTCCTCATCAAGCAAAAATAGATATGAATGACCTCCACTGACAGCCTTATTCCCTACTGCAATGTGAGGTGTACTCCTTTCAACTTAATAATAAAAATACAACAAATATATAAATAAATAGATAGAATTAAATGCAGAGGAGAATGCAGGCAGAGGAAACACAGCAGGTTTTAAGAGGTCAGAGATGGAGGTAAATTGGAAAGTGGCATCCTGTCGCTTCCCTGTTTTAAAGAAATATTCTGTCTTTGCGTGTTTGGTGCTTTTCACAGCGGTTATATCTCGCCCTCTGTGCCTCTCTTTGATGTCTATGGGTGACAGGGTTTGCAGCATAAACTGCAGCGGAAGGAGAGAGAGAGAGAGATGCAGAGCGAGTAAGGGAAGAAAGATGGTGTTTTTTTTTTTTCTTTTTTCCCCCAGCGAGGAACCTGTGGCTTCATCTAAGACATTCCACTGACATAAAGGAGAAGATGCCTGCTTGAGAAGACATATAGATGCACACACAAACATATGGTAATTATGCTCACTCGCACAGTGAGAGAATAGAGAATTCCCATGGTGATGGTTAGATTAAGTTAGACTATACAGCTTCTCAGCGATGATTGGTGGGGTTCTTACAAGTGGAGACAGAGGTGAACTTGATTATGTCATTTAAATACTAGCTGTTACTCCATTTGTAGAAAAATTAAATGCACCTCCCAAGATCCCCTCAACATAAGTCTGATGCTGGACAGAGCTCTATAAGATCAAAAAAAAAAAAAAAAATCTCATCATTGTATGACAGCACTTTCATTCCCTCTCTGAATTTCTCTTAATTGTTCTCTATTTCTATTTTTCTGTCTGATGTGCTCCCAGTCAGGCACAGAGGAGCGGAGGACAAAGAATGCCAGAGAGAACAAAGTGTGCTGATACCAGACATGTCAGACCCTCACGCACAAGGGAGTCATCCTGAAGGCGACACAGAAATTTCATAAAGTACAGCTGAAACAGTGACAGAGAAGTGTGTGTCAGCTTAGTGCGAGGCGGAGGAAATGCCCACACTGTCTTTTTCTGCCCGCTACCCTTCCAAAGTTGTTCATTGTTATCACAGAGAAATCTGTTGACAGCAGGGATGGCAAAATATGTAAAAGTTGGTGCTGGTGAGGAAAGGCAAAATGGACATTCTCTCTCCGCTGATCTAAAAATATTTGGTTTGGCCATAAATCCACAACCTGCAGTAAGCATGTATGCAATTTTATGCTCCCTGCTAAATTTTGCAATGTACTACTAATGGCAGGTTTATGTATGTGTGTGTGTGTGTGTGTGTGTGAATGTGAGTGTAAAACTTCTAGATCAAAGACTTGAAACCACTGAATCTTCTGCACCTTATTTACATCAACAGTGCCTGACCTCTAATGAACACACACTCTCACACATACACACACATCTGCAATCATGCAATTAGCGACATCCCTGCGGTGCACTACTTCTGTTTCCACAGTAACACACCCCAGCACTGATGTCATCAGTGCGAGACACAAAGAGCGAGTGAGAGAGAGAGAGAGAGAGAGAGAGAGAGAGAGAGAGAGAGAGGGGAAAGTGAAGCGTTATGAGCTCATGTCTGAAACGACACGAGAAGGAGACAGAGAGGGAGGTGTGGGCGTGGGATAAATGGATGAGAGGAGGAGAAGGAGGAAGGAAAAGAAACAAAGAAGCGGAATGAGATGGAGGGAAAAAACGTATCATATTCATGTTGTAGACGAGAGGGTGGGCACATCATTGTACAGTGAAAATGAGGGGAGGAGAGTGGGAGGGGAGGCTTAAGCCAATAACAGACATCAGAAAGAAAGACAAAAAAACGGGGGGAGAACGGAGAGGAGGAAGAGAGAAGAAAAGAGAAAGTGTAGGGAAAGTGGAAGTGGATTTCTTGATTGACTTATTTTTCTTGATTACTTACTTTTCATACACCGACCCAGTCTTGTTAGTGTTACTTATATCATTCTTCTTTGAGGTTTCAGTTTGCTTTTGATTTTCACAAAAAGATATCATTACACTTTTTGATGTTGGAGGTCAACAAATAGCCAGCAAATCTGGTATTTAGAAGCTGACCAGATAGATTTCCTTTATGTCTTTTTATACTCTCTCTGTATTAAGATAAAATATTTTCTCTGATTCTTTTTGAATGTTTGTGCATTTCATAAAAATGAAATATCCCTGATTTGAGCTACTTATATAACCTGAATCATACACTGTTATAAAGTGTGTCTCGTTTGTTTGAAAAGTGTAACTTCAAAAAGTTTCACATTAACAGTTTCACATCCACCTTTGTATTACTACACGTCATATATTAAATGCAATCCCCACTATACAACTTCATATTAGGAATTCATGTTTAAACTCTAACTGCAGAATCCCGAAACTCTATTAGATTTAGCAGCCGGAGCAAGTCACTTTGGTTTGGTGGCAAGCACAGCGTGTGTTTATAGAAACCTTTAGTAAATCACTGCTGTATTTAAAAAAAAAAAAAAAAAAAAAGTCATTTTGGCATTCAAGTGCTGCTCCCAATTCATGTGTGTCAAATTACCATCTGTAAGTAAATGGGGAAGAATTGTGCTGACAGACGGTGTATCAGTGAATGGGACTCATTTATTGCTACACAGGCGTACAGTACATTATGCAAATCAAAAACTATGAAGGAGGTGAAATCAGGAGAGAGACAAAAACATTGACAGATGAGAAGAATGATTCTCAGCGACATCAGTTTGCCACTAAATCACATTACAGAGGGATTGGAATATAAGCATACATATGCGGTTAGGTCTTTAGCTGTCACTGCTCTCTCTTCTTTTTCTCCTCTGTTTCATCTTCCTTTATATTCGGTCTCCCTCGCTTCACTTGGCCTCTCTCTGCTCTTTTCCCCCCTCTCTTGCTTGTCTCATTGCCATCCACTCATACAGTGCTTTCCAGGGGATTTGACACTCTGATGTTATTGTGTGCGAAAGATGATTCTCATCTCTGCTCCCTCTGCTGAAGTCTCATGCAAACTACCATTCCCCCGCGGTGCTTCTGCCAAACTTACCGGAACTAACAGCTTATGACACACTATTGCATGAGTTTTAAGAGATGAAGATTTGGTTTTTGCTTTTCAGAAAGAGGTGATTTTCTCTAGATTAGCCATGTGGAATGATATTATAATTAGGCGGAACTTTGATCTTACAAAGACCCCGAAACTGTTCTGTAAAATCGCTTTGTCGCTTTGGGTTAAACTGTTGTTTTGCAGAGGTGCGGGGTGTAAAGAAAAAGGTGTTTGACTCAGAGGTTGGAGTCACTGTGGTGAATAAAGCTTGCAAACATGGGCCAAATGGGGCTTGTCTCTTAGGAGCGCCTGGCCTCTACCTCTTTTCTGTCGACACGTATCATCTCACACCTTGCCAAGAGCAAAGGCTCAACCCTGACTGATCCCTCTCACTTTTCTCCTTCTCCATCCATTTTCTCCCTGCATCTCTGAGACTTTCTGTCTTTCTGTGTCATTGACTCTCATTGACTCTAACTGTCGCTTTCTGTCTCATTTACCATTTGGCCATCTCAACAGTTTAGAAAAGAAGATGACTGAGCTGATTTTGAATGGAGACTGATCATGTATTTTGCCGTTAGCTGACTAAATGGAGCCAGCTTATAATCACAGTCTTACTAGGTGCAGTAAGCAATAAGTAATTTTTATATTGAACAGATAAAGCCCGGAGAAGATTGCTAGTAGAGACAATCCCACTGAGAATCAACAACCAACCCTGCAGCTCCATGCAGTTTCTGGCTGTTTTTAGCTCATTATTTTTGTTTGCCTTGCTATAAAACCTAAACGTCATATTATATTAAATATTCTTAAACTAAGAAAAGATAGAGAAGAGATAAATTAACTGAATAACTGGTGGAGAAACTCTAGTAAATTGCCATTAAATATTTACATTCTTATCCAAGCAATGGAATTGCATGGCCATGTTGCTCTTACTCTGTTATTATATATAAATTTTTCTATCACTAAAATTCAGATGGCTTAAGGCAACTTTACCACATCTGCTTTTGAAAGAATGAACAAAAATGAACTAAAAATTGCCCATTTCACACTAACTTATTAGCTACATCAGACTTTTAAAAATAATGTTAACTAAATGACTGTCAAAACCACACTGATCCTTCTCAAGACGTCTATTTTCTTTCATAGGTTTATCTGTTTTTAAACCAATCTGCCAACACATCTCTGATGATGCCAGCCACAGTTGCCATGGAAGAATGATGATTAGCAATCTCTATTATATATCTTAATTTGCATGTATTACCCTGTCTCTGTCTTATTGTCTGTATCTTAAGTATCTAAGAAATAACACTGGGAGAGCTAATCACACACAGGACTTAAATTATTTTATCCTGCGACTAAATAAGTCAAGCGTGTATTGAAATGAAAATGCCAAACAAATTTGAATTGATTTTCCCTGTGAATTTGCAAGTAATTACATTATTCAATCAGCCTGTGTGTGTTGCCTTTCTCTGTGAACTGCACATTTATTACAGTGTCTACCTCCCTTTCCAAAACTCTCCTCTTTAGCTTTCTCTGCTTGGGAAGCTAATGGCTATAAAAGACTAAAAGTGAAATGTACCAATTACCTCTAATATTTTAATCAATTAGAGGACATTTTAATGATTTCCAGAGCAAAAACATGCACTGTTCTCGTTTTAAAAGGTCAAATGGAAGAATTGATTAAATTGTGTCAGTATGAGGACTGATTTTTGCTTCAATTTCTATCAAATGAAACATTTATTTTGATGATCTAACAGATCTTGGTCAGACCTAATGTAAAGACGACTGAAACAGTATTTTGACTTTTGAATACTACATAATCTTATTAAAACCAATAACATTACACACTGTTGAACTCTATGTGGTTGGTGGCAGGCAAAACATTAACATGCCACTGTAACAGTTTTGCTTGAGTTACTATGGAAGTCTTTGCCAGATGATCAGTATCAAGTAGATTAAAAACAGCAACAAATTCAAGTGATTTCTTCTTCCTCATTTCATCATCATGAGTGTTTTGTCACAGTGACAGTGACAAAAGCTTTGGAAGGTAAGCACACATATATTTAGCTGAACAAAGGTCCTTGCCAATCTTTTAAGGAAAAAAAAAACACAACTTAACACACATTTACACCACCTAACTTTATATTTATCTGACCTGTTGATATACCTGCCTGCAGGTATGTTGAAGAAAAAACAAAAGCTAAAAAACAAAGACCACACATGAACAAAAACCATTTAAATCAGGCTGATGAGTGTCTTGTCTGTGCAAAAGCTTCAATTATCCTGTAATCCGCTGCCATGCGCCAGCCAGACCATCACAGTATGGGCGTGCTGAGCTTTGCCAGCGGCATTCCTTGTCGTTCTTACAACACTCTGGTGCTCCCTGGTAAAACCCAGGGAGGCTACAGAAGCCCCTTGCCTGAGACTGGGGGTAGCGGGGTTGCTATAGAAACCGCTGAGCCCACCAGGAAGCTGAGATAATAAGAGATACCAGAGACAGAGGAGTGATGTCACATGAACACACAAGGTGCACACACAAACACACAATCATGTGAGAGCATGTGTGCACACACATAAACAGATTTGAAGACGCATAAGGAAACATGCACGCGCACACAATATTAAAGTATCTCAATGTGTCAGGTTAACTAGTGATCTCTAGTCCCTAGATGTGGTAATGCTACCACTCAGTAAGCCTGACTGAGACTCTCTCATTACCACAGTGTACTTTTCAAAGCCCCATGCAAACCTTTGAAGTCATCATCTCTGCTGCTAGTGTCTCTCTCCCACTCTCCTTCCTTCTTCTATCTTTCTCTCTCAAATACATAGTAACTACCATTTTATTTCCCTTACCCACCTTTGGTCCTGTCTCTCTTAATGAGCCTAATTCTCACACACACCAGCGACCACAGCTTGGCCTCAGTTAAATAAGTTAATATGTAAAATGACAGATAGAGAGAGAAACCAAACTGTTGTATTCTCCACACCCCTTACATTTCCATCATCACAGTGTAGTAATGTATGACACATGTAAAGCCTCACTTAAACTCACTGTATAGCATTGATTGAAGTTTGTCATTACCACTGTCTAAATCAATAACATTGTTTCATCAGTCAAAATAACACATTGACTTCGCCGCCTGGCAAACGTGGGCCGAGCCAGGTGAGCCATTATACTGCAGTGCTACTAAAAGGCAGAGGTTACTACAAGCTAGCATTTGTGTTAAATTACTTCTAATTGATGCAACTGGCTACAGGCTCTTTACCCTAGTGTTACATCACTTGAGCACAAGCTCTTGACTTGCATACTCTAAATGAGAACAACATGAGAGGCACAGACCACAGTAGAAGAGCTATGAGAGAATGTAATTAGAGATGAAAATGGGCTTTGTGACGCTCTTCACAAACAACAAACACGGCAACTGAGCATAACAGCGCAGGTGTTTAAATTCACGTGACTTGATAAGGATTAAAATGCAAGTGATCCACGCAATGACTTTGTCTAACAGGTGTGTGTGTGTGTGTGTGCTATTTATTAGTACTCACCAATGAGTTCCTTGTTCCTTATGTCCAGGGCCATATTTCTGAGAGCGGTGGCCACGGCACACACCACTTTGTCATTGTCTATCCTCAGTAACTCCACTAGGATTGGAAGGCCTTTCTCCTTGCGGACAGCCGCCCGGATGTACACCGACCACTGACGGAGAAAAACAGGGGTTAGATAGTTAGACAACAAAAACTAGCCACAGTGGGGGGAGGGGTATATTTACAATTAAGGACAAATAAAAAAAATGAATCCATAAATAGTGAAAAAAAAACCTTTTACTTTTCCAGCTTTGTTCATCATTCTTCAAAGCTGAGATAATGTTCTAATCCTTGAATAAGATAATGGGGATGTGAGGCATCCAATTGAGACAATAATTCCATTTGTGTCCACAGAGCATTGCAAACAAATGAAAAGGGCACTGCAACAATAACAACACTATTCTCCTACTTGCTACTGACACCATGCTTATTTAACTCACCCAATAACTACATATATATTGGGCTCACCTTACCATGAAATCTGATTTTCAATCCATACATTTTCATCTCCCTCTGTCTTATTGTCACTGTGTTGACTATTTTCTCTCTCTTTCATTTTAAGCAGAGACTGACACTGATTTAAAGCTGATGTGGTAGGAAAATAGGAAAAGAGACAGATGAAGCACAAGGGGCGAGGTGGAATGGGAGATGTTATATTCAGGGGCGATATGAGAGCAGTTGAGGCATCGCACTGAATCACAAGTGATATACTGTAAGAGGGAGAACCAGAGAGAAAGGTTTTGAGCTTGGAGACCACTCTATCCTCCCTCAATAACTATCAAGGTCCACTTAAATGGAACACTCGACCTTAAACGGCTAAAGTGGTGCTGTTTTGTGGGTCAGCTGTAGAAAACTGGGGAGGTGCTGAACAGCACCCAAGAATGGATAGCAACAAGTGAAATGTAAAGCTAAAAGTTTCTGTCAAAAGAATAATTTCCTTTCCCAGGGTATGTTATGGTTAAAACACAGTATTGTTTTTCTTAGAGACCAAAATGGGCAAACTATGGTTCATATAATCATTTTAGGAAATAATTCATCCTAGGAGGGAAATTATCATATGTCTTAGCCAAGAGCTTAGTGAGCAGAGTGTAGTGTGTGCCAGCATTACGCCAACACAGCTTCTTTGGAAACTGTTAGCAGTGGTATTCTCAAAGCCAGGAGAGGGAGCTTGCTCAGAGGAGACACAACAAAGCGCACACATGCACATGCACACACTCACACAAGCAGTGAGGCCAAAAATAGAAAATGTGATTTCCCGAAGACCACCTGCCCCCATCATCATTTCCTCCTTCTCCTTAGCGCTCTCTCTGTCTTCATCTACCAATGGTAGCCCTCAGCAAACCAAAATCAGATACACACACCTCCCTCACACATAAACACATCCCTCCCAAACAAAGTGTGGTTGCCTGTCTCTTGACCCCTCCTGAGTTTTTTGTACACAGCGACATTTACACCATGTTTTGACAATTTATTTTTTGACCACATAAACATTTCCCACACAGCTTATTTATGGCCAGCAATGTTGGATGCAGTGTTATGATTTCAAGGTCACTCCAAGGTTATGCCCTCACACTTTCTGCCATTTTACCCTCACATACACCTCCCTCAAGGCTGAAGCCGCCCTCACCAATATGACCGCATACCACAAGGCATGACTCATACATTATTACGATTTAGCAGCTTCAATCAGTCAGCTGCTGTTGAACCCTAGCTGCACTCCCTGGTGTGTTCAGGCTGGGAGCCTTTACATTTTTACAGTAATTGCATTGCTCTTGAACAATATCATACGCTATAGAACACATAAAAACACAGGACTGTGCTCAAAATATTTCAAAGTCAGCAGGATGGTACAGTGAGAAAACTGATCATTATTCCAACTGATTGTGTCTTTGAGCTGTACTGCACCGTGACATTTAATGAAACTAGATAAACCTTTGAGGTTTTTTAAAGACTAAACTGAACTTTAACCAGATGATCAGGGTTAAAAAATGCATGTCTGCTCACAGCCAGCCTGCCTTAATGCCCATGTTGATATCTAAATATAACTGGCTCTGATTTACATTTACTACATTATTTTCCTATAAAAACCAAATCAGCATTATACTTGAACTAAATTAATTTATATAAATGGACAATGTCTGCTAAGGGTAAGAAGGCTGAAGACTTTTTAACTATCCTCAACTTAGTTATCAGATATGTGGCCTATATACAAATTCACACACTTACATGCATATATTCATGTATACAAACATACAGACATTGTCATTTATCCTACTTACAATGTGAACAAACTGTTTTATTTGTGTCTCTGAAAAGTGGTTTACAGGACTAGTATCATATTCATGTGTCAAATAAAGAAATGGGAAGATAATCGGTTTGGGAAATGTTTGTAGCTGTTACCTTCCAACTGCCTGCGGCCAGGTTCTGCAGAGCACCGGCTGCTCCCTCCAGGGTGTCTGGATTTGAGCATTCAGACAGCAGGGTGAGGTAGGGCTTGACGATGGTGGGGTGCCACAACATCTGAACCCCTTTGGGAGGCTCGGCCGTGTCTGGAAAGGGGCCCACACCATCCCACTGTGAGAGAGAGGGAGGAGAAAAATTGGGACAGATTTTTTTTAACTTTTATTCATGGAAAGATAAACATTGTAAACTCTTTCCCAACAATTCCTTTTTTTTTGCATTCACACAACTTTGTACTTTGCTTGAGGAATATCTTAACACAAGGCTGAAAAGCAGAGTTTTATTGGCCTCTCTGTGATATCACAGGGTCCTGGATTACACCTGTGAAAAGATACACCAGGGGAGGTCAGCTAAAACAAGGGGGCTGTTGAGTTACATCTCAGCAGTGAATTATTCAGGAGCAAAGAACACTGTTCATTTATTTTCCCTCTTCTTTCCATTTGCCTTTGGCATTCCATACCTTCAATATTCACTCTACACTGTATATTCTCACGTGTATAAGTGCTTGTGTTATGTCATGGTGGCCAGATGTATGTCTGAAAGCAAACTATGTCTTCACTCTGTGCACACCTACCTACTAAAAAGTCAGAGACCCTGTAAATCACTTGCCGTGACACTGTTATGTAGTGGTGATGGAGGGGATATGGGAAACGCCAAATGATAGGCACAAAAGAGACGCATGTGAAAAGAGGCAATATTTCCCTCCTCCTCCGTCTGCTTTGAGTGATAAACCTAAAGCTCCACACAACTCTTCCCCCTTTACTTCCATCCTCCCCCTCTCCTTCACTACAGTGGAGTCCCTTGATGTTTGAACCTCTTTGTTGAGTGACATGCCCACACCTTTCAGGTGAACATCAACCCACAACTCTCTCTCTCCCCTTCTATTTCTTTCCTCTCTTTTCTCCGCTACTTGTCATTTATATCTCGCCCCGCTTTTCTCTCCTGTTGATTCTTTCTCTCCACCTCCCTCTTGATTTCTCTCTCCCTTTCTTTTCTTGTTTGCCTACCTCTCTTCCTATTTACTCCTCTCTCCCTATTTTCTTATTCTATTTCCATCCAAGTTCTCATTTTTGCCTCTTCCCTATCGACCTCTCTCGGTTTCGCTCTACTGCTTCCCCTCCTCCTCGCCTTGTCTCAAGGTAAACTAGGCTAGTGTGTGTCTTGAGAGAGGTGCTGTAGAGTGTGTGCGCATGTGTGCATGTTTTTATCTATACATAGATTCTCTGATCATGAAATCAAAGCATTCTTATAGTTTGAAGTGTGTAGAGGTACTACAACAAGGGGCATCAACTCTTTCACAGCAGAGTGCTTTCTGTTGCCTGGAGACACCCTAAATACTAAATCTGAATGTATAATGCTCATCTAAAAGGCTCTAAAGATTAAGTATATTCAGTATTTGCTTCAATATGGGAAACAGTTTCATAAGTTTTCTATTTTAAAAGGTGAAATCCATACTGTATTTTTAACCACTATGCCATCCTTTATATCCTGTATCTGCATGGTTAGGAATCATAAACACTAAAGCTTCCAGATTTTCAGTGGTTTAGGCTCTACATTTTCTGTTCTACTTGTTGGGTTACATCGGTCCTGTTTGCCAGTACCAGTAAAGTAAATAATATATTCACATTCAATTTATCTGGTAAGATAACTGGATACTAACATCATTACCAATTTATCAAGTGATAACACTGGATGCTGTGTCATACTTCTCGGGCAAAAATGTGAGATGTTACACATTTCGGATTTAAAAGACATCTTAGATTTAATAAGAATTTCACTGGTGTTGCTTCTAAAGCTGTATGACTTGCTTCAAGAGGTTTCAAGAGAATGCTGAATGTCAAACAAAGCTTAATTCCTTAGAATATCCCTGACAGTAAGAAAACTTGTGTGCGTAAGTGCGTGTGTTCCAGTAGTCCATTAGGAGTGTTTAGGTCCAGTTCAGGCTCCCGTGCTGCTCCTTGGCCTTGCTGTCTGAACCTTTAATGAATGATTAAGGAGACTACATTACAGTCTAACTGCCTGTGTTTCTCTCCCTGTCTGTCTCGCTATCCGTCTCTCTCCCTCTCTTGCCTGTTTCTTCTTCACTTCCCTGTTTCCCTCTAACCCAGTGTCTTGGCTCAGACCTCTCTGTTTCAGTATCTCTGTGTCTGTCTGTCTCTCATTAACTAATACTCATCGCTCATATTTTTGGCAAAGTGTATGTAACTGGGTTCTGTTCAGTTGCTCTCTGTCTGTATTCAACCATGCCTTACTGTCTATCCCTACATCCAGAGTGAATAGGACACATATACAGTCTCTGCAAAAATATGCATCTGACCTGATCCTGATGGGTTTTGACAAAGAACTGAGTTTCAGGTCAGGTTTGAGTCATTGTGTTGCATAAAACATCTGCCTTGACCGGTGACAGGTTTGGTCATTTCCATATGTAATTCAACACAAAATTTCTCTATTCCTTTCTTCCTCTCTCTGACTGACTCTGCCAGTGGTCTCCATCCATGTAAATACACGATGCCCAGTGGGAAGTGGAAAAGACAGAGTTTAGCCAATGCATCGCATGAATCTTGTGTGCCAAAAATATCAGTCCAGGTTGTGTCTTGGTTTTTGGCCCACAGACAAGTTTTACACATACACTCACAACCAAGTCTAAGGGTTCTGTAGGCTGGTCAGGTATGCTTTTGACGTCATGAAAATATGAGTTCTTGCCTGTGGAGAGAAGTCTACTTCTACCTTATCAGCCTGAAAAAAGCATAAAAGAAAAGACAGCAGAGAGGAAGGAGAAAGAAAACTGAGAATGGTAAAGCTATTACAAGAAAAGTTTGGGTTGAAAAGTATCATGTGATTACCAAAAAAAGTTGGAAAAGTGGTTTATGAGCCAATACATTATAAAAGAATCCAGTGCTTTTCAACTCAGCTTTCAGAATACTCTGTGATCTGTGATTTTCATCCCTGTTTTCCATTATTTACCACACATGTCCCTGTTGAAGGCAAAGCTGTCTGAACAACTCACACTGCATTCCTGCTTCATCATGAAAGCTGTCCTCTTTACTTTTTGCACTCATGTGTATATATATACAGATGGGGGGGGAGTAAATGAAAGTAAAATTTCAATAACTGAGTGGAGAAACATAATCAGTGCAGATACTTCCGTACAGGGCATGACGAGTCACTGAGTGGTTTGGTATCAAGTGATACTATATACTGTGGTCTTCACAGGCACCAAATCTCAATCCTATTGAGATTTTATATTAAACATAACTCTCCACCACTGTCATCCAAGCACCAAATGAGGGAATATCTTTTAAAAGAACAGCGTTCACCCATTCAGTAGAGTATCATAGACTTACAGCATCTATGGCAAGGAGCACTAAGGCTGTTTTGGGTGCTTGTGGTGCCCCAACACTGATTTGTTGCATTGGTTTTTCAAAAACAAAAACTAGGTGACAGTTTTGCCCAATCCATCCATCCATCCATCCATCTGTCCTTCCATCCATCCATTCATTCGTCCATCCATCCATTCATCTAACCAACTCATCTCCATTGTATTCTTGCCCCAGTCATCTCCTCCATCATCTCCTTCCTCACCTGGTCAACTCCCTTCTTTTTCTTCTTCTTCTTCCCCCAGCAGCCAGAGCTCTCTCCGTCGCGACCGTTGGCGTCACAGAGCAGGCTATCCAGCTCCTCCAACCCCCCCTGCTGGCCATGGGACGTCTCGGCAGCCAGACGGTACGACAGGTTCCTCAGGATGCAAACACAGTTCTCTACAGTCTGGAGATAAAGTAAGTGAGACGGGAGAGATGAGGGGTGGGGTGGGGATGAGGAGATGAAAAAAAGATAGATAGAAATGAATAAAGTGTGAAAACTGAGGCGGGAGATTTGTGTTTGATGCCATTTAATGAAACATCTCGCCTGAAAACACAGCGCAAACTCAAAGTCAAAGCATGCTAATAAAAACCACCCACTCTCATACTTTTACACTATTGGCCTTCCACCCCCCACCCACAAGCCAGACAGACGGAGAGAGTGGAAGACAGAGAGAGAGACAGAGAGAGAAAGAGGAAAGAAGAAAGATAACCTCATAGGTAATATGCTTCTGTATTTTGTTAGCGCTGACTTTGAAATGAGATTAGAAGAAACTCAGGTAAATGAGGAAAAATGACAAGCCCAATATATTGTATCACACCCCATTAAACACCAAGTTTAGAGGTGAACCCGCCAGCCTGGGAACATATGAGTGCGCGTGAGCCTGAATAAGAGGAAACTAATTCTTACAGTGCGTGTTGTCTGTTCTTAAGTGTGTACTTTCACTGAGTGTGTGTACTTGGATGTGCATGTGTGTGTTTAGTATCACTGAAAAGGGGAGTCGTCGAGTCAACAGAGTGGAAATTAACAAAGACAAATCATCAATCTTCTCTCTGCCTGACCGTTAGTTTACGCAAAAAAAAAAAAAAAAACAACTAAGGAGTGTAATTGAACAGCCTCAAGAGATGCAGCAAACAAAACAATGTCTCACTCCAGTGAGCTGCAGCCATGTCTGAAATTCTATTTACATGCTATTATAGAATGATGTAGGAGAAGTTACATTTTATTTACAATTTACTGTGACATTTCGTATTTCGATCTGATATTTCACGTTTATTCTGTACACTGTTCTTCTCTGAACCATGGTAATAAAAAAAAATAAAAAGGGGTCTTGATTTTGGTTTCAATATGATTACATGGTGCTTTTTCTCTCCACAGGAAGGTCAGAGGTCGGTGTCAGTTGCAGTGTCAGTGACAGTGTCCCCGCAAGGACAGTGTCCCTGCAACTGGGAAGGGATTCAGAGTCTTTCTCAGGAATGCAAAAAAAAAAAAAAAAAAAAATCACTCTTAAACTGTATAAGTAACTACAAAACAAACCAATAAAAGGAAACAGCCATTTCTTCTGCTGAAAGGTTTTGTCTGTATGCCCTTGACTTCCATATTGTGCATTACATTACATTATATTACATACATTAATGGACTTGCAGTAAACTTCTCCCTGCAGTTGCAACCACAATTAATGCAAGCTGTTAAATATCAATAACATATAACCTATTAAATGGCAGCAATACATTGGTTGTGTATGTAAATTTACGTGTTCAGTCTATTGGGTCTTGTACCATCATTTTAAATTACTGTTATTAAATTAATTGGTTCTTAGCTGTGTGCTATTACATACTGTTAAATGTCTAAAACTTCCACACACATCTGTGCATGACTTACAGCATAATAATGTGCTCAATGGGACAAGTGGCTATAAAATATAATCGTCACATTGCATATAGTGAATATTTCTCCGACCTTGTGCATTTCTGTCTGGAAGTGTGACCATGAAAGGCAGCAAGGACAGAGCCGAGACTGTCTCGGTGATCAAAACTCAAATTCTGAGGAGTTGTGAGAGTGATGGTGCGGGGAATTTTTGTGAGAGCACTAACAGAGACAGAACTGATTATACAAGTATATGGGCAAATGACATGGTAGATAATCCATTATAATATTACTTGAACAACCTCATCTTATAATTTTGGCTTTTTTGTTCTAGGAGAGAAATGTTATAAGTATATTTTTTCAAAAGTAATCTGCACAACACATTGGTAAAATGAAATGAATTACATGTAGTTGACTCCTTGAGATATATTTTCTACTTTTCATGATGATAGACCACATCTTGATGAGCAGATGAGCAGACAGTGTGAGGAAGAGGTAGTCTGAGCAAAACAGATGAGCAAAAAAGAAGAGGAAAATGCCAAACGGCATAGAGAGTACAAAATGAGCATGTGGCTAATGTGTATCACTACTGCAACTGTGACCACTTGCTAGTTCACCTGCCAATCAGTCTTTGTTACTGAGTACTCCTCTGGTGACTGCAGTCAGACGGTGGAGAAGGGCGGGCGGTTAAACAGTGATTAAAGATGGCCATTTAGAAAGGCTGAGAGACAGGGAGACCTTGAGAAGTCCGCCATCCACAACACTGTTTATGTAGTATTGACTGGTCCACACGTACTAAGTCATGAACACACATATACACACTACACCAACCAACATGAACATGTCCTCAAACAGAAAAACGCAAAGTGAACATAAACCCGCTCAACTTTGACTACTAGCAGAGCTAAACTGGCAGCAAGAAGTCCTGCAACACTTTAAATGTGAGAGTTTAATTTGCCCTAAATAAAACATGAGTTGAACTGAACGCTCCTTGAAAACTGAAAATCTTCTTTCTTTTGGCTGCTGTTGGCAGTGAAAGGAGGTTCAGCCAGCCATTGTTTTTTTTTCCTTCTTTTTTTTTGTCACCTCCTGTGCACTGAAAAGATTTTGAGTTTATCTGTGTTTACAAGAGATGGAATGAGACAATCTTCTCTCTTGCAGCCCGACTTCATGATTTAGTATGAAAATACACATTGACTGTTTGATAATCTTGCCTCGTGTGGTTTTAATACAAAGCACATTGGACGAAGATGGAATAAGGAGTAAGAGCATGGATGAATTTATGCAGGCACAATCATACACATTACATAGACACACACATACACACACCTTGCTGTCGATCTCGCTGCTGCCCAGAGAGGTCTGGATGACGTACAGCAGTGCATCTGTCAGGCCGTCACACTCCCTCATCCTTCGTCTTGCCTCCTCACCTGCGGAGCTTACATTCCTGCAACATACATATAAAGAATACTGGTCAGAGCATGTGTGTGTGTGTGTTTAAGTATATGTCTGTGTGTTTGCCAAGTAGAAAGAGAAAACAAATGGAGAAAGAAAGAGAGTTAGTGAGGAGGGAGGATAAGACAGGAAGCCAGATGAAAGAGAGAAAAAAAGCTCGTAATGAGAGATGTAGAGAGACAGAGGCAGAGAGAGTGAGAGAAAGAGGGAGAGAGACAGAGAGAGAGAGAGTGAGAGACAGATACCAGGGAACCTGGCAGCTCTCCCTAAACTAAACAATTGAAAAGGGAGCATTAAAATTCTGGATACATCTCAATCTATGCCCCGAAGGCTCGCTTCAATTTAAAGCACTTGACTTGAGTCCAAAAAAAAAGAAAATGAAAAGGAAAAAAAAAAAAAAGCAGCTTTAGTCAGTTGGTGCCTGAACTTCACAGCCAACACACACACCAACGCTGCTTTGATAATTTGACAATATTGTTCCATTTATTATTAGCAGCTTTGCCAATATGATGCACAGAAATAATGAATAGAATTTTAATTGAACTTGAGGTACAGGTGGGTGGTGTTGGGTTGGATTTGTTTGGGTTTCAACATGGAGCTGTCTATGATACAGATATGCTCAGTACCAGACATTGACTCATTTGTCTGTGTCAATAAAGTAGATATGAAACTGGGATGTGTCGCATGAGCTACACTGAATACTGTGTTTCCCTTATACCACCTCTGTTGGAGCTCAGTCCATACTAAGAGCTGCAAATGACAAAACACACACGAGCAACTACACTTTTACTCGGACATATAGGCAGATAAATGTGTAAACATGACACTTTACAAACACCTTATGTAAAGACAAAATGTTTACTGATGTAATATAGCAGCAACAGTCAGCACAAGAATGACTAGAGAAGCACGCCTGCATATTTTTGTAACTTAAGAAATTACATAACGTAAAGTCATTTAACATTATCCACAGACCAGAGCATAACAATGATTACACTGCAGTGAGTGATTCTCTAAAGGGATACATCATGGTGCCATATGATCTGTGTAAATTCAGACATAGGAGAAGGTATCATTTTGACATATACTTTGCAGTTTCCTGGTGCTATGAAGACGAAATAACATAAGCAGGTATGAACACAGGGAATTTCAGACACAGCCTTCCTTGTGCTTAAAAATAGCATTCAGTGAAGTATGAAAGCAAGAAATATATTTCTAAGTGAGTAAGGAGTGTGTCTGTGTGTGTGTGATGCTGAAACAAAACAATATTAAAGCTATTACAAGCATAGTGTAATATATGTCTGCCTATGTGCAAATACCGAAGAGAAAAATGTATACATGCAATCTTTAGACTTCATTGTTATGGCTACTCAAAATACTTCCTCAGCATGGTCACCATCAGCAGAACCAATTCTTCTTAATTCAGCTGAATACTGACAATGGAAGGAGACAGCAACAACCTCTGTAATTGCTATATCACTCAATATTGTCACAATTAGTGTAGTTATAGTTGTAGAGTGGGAATACATTGCTGAGGGGAAGTAGGTAAACTTTGGTTTTCAGGTCATTAATTACATCCTCTGGTGGCCATATTTGTTGTCAATGAACAGCTGATAGAAACTTTGTAGCTACACGGCCGTGTCACGATTAGTTTTTGTGCTGGTTTTGACTGAGAATGGATCAGTTTATCCCTGAAGGAACCCAATCAGGACATTGTGTTTGAATAATGTGACTTTGTTAGCTGATGAAACACTGCGATCACGGTCTTAAACATAATTACTATTATTTCTTGTGGTTTAGTCTTAGAAAAAGAACAAGGGAGCAAGACAAGGCAATAACACACAAAACAAAGTTTGCAAATACATGAGTTTCAACATACCAATTCATTATAGCCTTTAGCTACAATACAGCTGTGTGAGTATATATGGGATTTATGTTTTTTTTCTCTATTCTATTGGCAGGTTGCTACGAACAAAGCCTATATTTGAGGGCAGTAGACCAATGAACCGCCATTATGCTGTCTTAGCAATAAGTGGATGTGTGTATCAACTAGCAAAACGGAGAGGTAAGAAATCAAAAATAATTAACAGACCAGTTATTGAAGTTTAGTAATACTAATAATAATTGAATCATCTTTCCTTAAAGCTGAAAAAAAAAACAAAAACAGATGAGACAGATAAAAGTGGTGTGAACGAGGAGATGGTATGATGGTATGAATGAATAAGTTCATCCATCACATTAGTATAATAAAGAGATCACAGCTGTTTCACCAGTCTATGAGATGAGGTCAATCATTTGTTGTACTGATGAGAAAGAGAGAAAAGAGAGACAGAGGGGAGGACACAAGAACTCAATTAAAACTTCACGTTCACGGCTCCCGGCTTTCAAGAGAAGGTCAAGTCATTTTCACCCGCTTTGAATGCTAATGGGCAAACAAGCATACAATGAAAAACCCGCTTAGCAGAGACACAATTCTCTGTCAAGTCGATATAAAACAACAGAACAGTGAAAACACTTCACCTTGACTAACGTTTAAGCACTAGAGACAGGAGGTGGGTTGGTGAGAAAGAGAGAGGGTGGATTATTTATTGCTTTAATGCTCAGCCTTGAATATGCTGACTTCTACTGAGATTTCCTGCAAGTTTTTTAAAATTATTTTTTTATCTGACTTATCATGAGTGGAAGCGAAGGCACCTAGCTGTGCAACATAAATGTTTAACTAAGAGAACTTTCACAAAATGGGAATATTTGCCTGGATAGATGTATACTGTCAAGACAGTGAGTGCTTGTTTCTGCTGTATAGAGACTGGACAAGAATTTGAAGTTCTAATAAAACCAGGAAAAAAAACAAAAACAAATGAGAATTGGAGGTTTTTATCCAATACTACTCTGACTGAACATCTAGGATTTTATTTCCTTGGTTAAAGTCACTTCCACTGATGAACCAACATTTAACAAGCCCCTGTTTGTCTACTGTAAATCTTCTCATCTGACAAAAACTGTGCAGCACAGACAGTGTGTGTGCATTGCATCTCTGGAAAGCAAGATAAAATTCAGTGGACCAGTTTGAGGCCAAAGTTGACTGACTTTGCGCAGCCAGAGCTCGTCGTGCGAGCTCAGTTTTTTCTAAGGGCTATACTAAGTCTGGACACCACTGCTCAAGTATTGGTTTCAATCCTTTCAGACCTGGAGTTGCAAAGGCAGAATTCTGGGACTGCATGTCCTATTTCTTGCCCAAATTGTATTCAAATTACGATAAGAATAACAACTATGAATTTTTTCCAGACAGACTTTGTGCTCCAAGATATTAGAGTCTACAGAAGATAGAAGAGTACATGTGAGCTCCTACATGCTGGTTTTCACATTACTTGTGTGAGTAAATGTGTGTGTGAATGTCGGTGACTCTGAATCTCCTTCAGTTTAACTGGAAATCTCTCCTATTTAATGACTCCATTACACGCTTACAATTCAACCTATAAGATGTCACTCCTCATTAATTCAGTCTAACCCATTAGCCTGCATCATTAAATAATTACCTACTGAGCAAAAAGACACAGGACTTGATTAAGCATCCCATTCAGAATTTAACAGTTGTTATTTTAGCTGCAGTCAAGTAACAGGAAAGTGCCATTGGTGCCAGTGCTAAAGAGCAAACCACTTCCTGATTTTACCTCAAAATGTTTGAAAAAATACATTCAGTACTAGGCCAGCAATGATAACATTCGCCATTAAATGGTAATATTCAGTAAAATGTAGTAAACAACATTTGGCTTATTCTCATGGGAAATTCTGGGAGGAAACATAGACAGAAGTGTGGCATGAGCCCTCTTTCAGGAAACACAAATTAAAAACAAATTCAAATATTTATTGGAGTGCTGTTGGGCCTGTGTCATTAAAAGAACAGGAAGACACAAAAATGTCTTTTTTTTTGAACAAACAACAACAAAAATAAGGGAACAAAGTGAAAAAAAACTTGACTGAATCCAGTGGATTTATAGGATGGTACAGTTAAATTGAAACAAAGATAAGATCAGAGGTGTCAAAGATAAAGCATTTCATTCCAGGTAGCCTCAGTTAACTCACAGAAGCTGTGCCATGTAAGAAGTTTTTAGAATATTTGGGACTAGCAACCATTTATATTGTAACAGTAGAAGACTCAAGTATTATTGCAAAACTTTTTTTCAGGAGCACCCCTCTGGTTAGGGCTTAAGAACAACACAACAACTGGGTTTTTGTTGTATTTCTCTCACTCTCATTTCCTGTCTTCTCTCTGCTGTTGTCCAACACAGGCATGAAATGCCCCCAAAGATGATTTTTAAAAAAGAACTTTTGAACTTTTACAAAAGTGGTGTCATGCAAACACTTTAGTACATGGGGGCTGTCTGGATCAAGTACAGCCTTCTATTGCCCTCTTCTGCTGGCCATTAATTTACTGACCAAGTTATGTGCCTTGCTTAGAGGGATAGTTGAGTTGAACCCTTCACCTCATCTTTCCAGTTACTCAGTCACACATTTTCATCTATAAACCTTCAGGCTACAGAGGCTTTTTTTATTGATTGATTTATATGCATCCGTTGTTTCCTTCAGATTTTGAAGGAATTTAAATTTAAATGAGTTTACATAGTGTAGTACCAAGTACCAAAGTACATATAATCATTGCAAAAAAAAAAAAAAAACCAAAACATCCTTAAGGGTATAATGACTTGTATACAATGGTTAGTGACATTTTCTGAAAAGTAGCATCATCTTAAGTGAGAAAAAGGTTGGTAACAAGCTTCCTGGCTTGGAAGTCATTAAAGCATGGCAAAGATTAACATGTTTCTCACCAATTATGCTGTTTAAAAGATACTAGACGGGTTATTCATTTTTCATTTGACACTGGTTTTCCTCTCCACAGTGCAGTAGTGTACCTCAGGAAATTAGTCACTGAGCAAATCACACGTCAGTCTCTTTCAATAGTTTCAGTTGTTTGAGGATTCATGCGACGTGTTAACAGGAAAGATGTGAACACGTGTGATTCTCACACAGATGGCACTCTAATGTTGCTCAAGGAACAAATGACCACCTGTGTGACTTTGTCTCAAACAGCTGGTGTGTGGTGGCGTGCACAAGTGTCTGACCACATGTATGTGTGTGCGTGCGTGCGTGTGTGGTCATCACCAGATGGCACACATGCATACACACCAATTAATATCAATCGAATAAATATGGAAACAAACTCATTTGTGACCACAAACTCCATATTCTTGATTCATTTCATAACTCATCCTATTGCTCACTCACATCTGTGGGTGTCTGAGAGGAAACAAATTGAAAGTGTTTGTGAGTGTGTAATCATGAAACAGTTTAGAAACACACAATCACATACAAACAGTGCAGTAGGCAGTAGGTAGCTTTTTCTCACTGGCTTGGCTGTAAACCAACAACCTGCGGGGAGGTAAACAGTCGCTGAATAGAGAATATGGAAAACCCTCTACAGGACACCTTGTGTCTGGCCTGATAACACTGTCTGTGTGTATATGTGTGTGGGCATATGTGCGAATAGGGAGGGACCCTTAATGCCCACCACCGGATTAGACAACATATGGGTCCATCAGCATCATTAGCTGCTTGGCCCACATCTGAAATATGCACACATGAACAAACACACATATATGAAAATACACACATTCACACACTAGCACACACGCATAATCGAAACACCTGATGCCCTGACACCAGTTCATTGCTAATATCATACACAACTCCCACATGCTGGCTATGATTTCTGAGATTGAGTCAGTTTAATACCTTGGCTTTTCAATAGCCACAAATGTGTGTGTGTGTGTGCGCGTTCATGTATACACATACAGACATTTAAACATGCAACACGCATACATACACAAGACTCACACATACACTTAAACATGTTACATATACAGGCTCACATTACGAACATACACACATGCACACATACTGCACAAGCAGACATAAACACACAAGGCTACGTACATTCACATGTATTACAGAGACACACATGTACACAGCTACACAGTGAAGGGGTAATGAGAGAGGTGAGAGGTCTGAAATTGAGCTGAGGTACACTGGGACCTGAACATTGTGGCCTTGTGTCATTTTAACCTCCCAGAACAGATAGTGAGATAGAAAACAACCCTGGAGAGCAGGAGAAACACCTTCATTACTCTCTGTGTCTCAGCTCCCTTCCTTGAGATCCCGTTAGTCTCTCTTTCTCCTTGTTCACTACTTCTACATTCTCTCTGTTCTCATCTTCCAACTTTTAGCCATCTTTTCCTCTGCGCTGCTGTCCTCCTTCTCCTTTACCAGCTTTTACAATTTGATCTCTAACTTCACAGTGTGGAGCAGTGCACTGACAGCATCATTTGTCTTCCCCCGCATCTGTAGAGGTATGTGCACACACGCAGACACACACATACACACACACACACACACACACACACACACACACACTTAAGTCCTATAAACACCTTAGTGAGTTAGGAAATAATAAACTTGACATAAAAGTCAAAAGTCTACAGACGGCAAAAACTGATAACTTAGTCTAAAAGTTTAAGGCAATACATCTTATTTTGGGGAAAACAAACAGCTAAAAGAAAGACCACAAATGATCCCAGTCCTAAATTAAACAAATCCTCTCAAAATATAGGCACCATTTGGTGTGCAGTCTTATCATGCACAACATTAAATGCATTACCTTTACATAATCACCCTCAAATCACAAAATATACATAGTTTCCATGAAGCCCTATTCGTATTTACCCATTGGTAAGATCGATTTTTTTGAGATTTAAGAGTTTTTAGATATCCAAGGCTCCTGTCAACACCACAGTACGGAGGACGTGAATGGAATTCAGCTACGCACATGCAAAGAATTTAAAGATGACATTTGAAAAACTCAACTCAACAAACTTTTTCCAGCCTGCATCAGGAGATACCGAAAGGGTAAAAATGTGTTTTCTCGTGATTTGGGTGAATTATGGCCTTAGATTCACCTCCTGTTTTCTTCAAATCTGTCGTAATTAACAATATAACGCAATGCAAATGCAATAATGCAAAACAGCCTAAAAAATACTTAAAGTGTTAAATCAGCACTGCTCTGACTCTAAACAACCCAGAAGAAAACAAACAAACAAAACAACACTATAAAATTCTCCAGTGTAATATTTATTACAATTGCCAAGCTATTAGTGGACTGAATTAGATTTGTACAGGTGTTTGTGATATTGAGTTATTGTGTGTAATCATCTTGTCCTGTACCACAGGGCCCCATGGCAGTTTCTTTGCTTTTCCATTAAGAGTGCTGACAACAAAAGCCACAGAGGTTTATAACAAAAAAACACTACACTGGATTTTACCCTCCAAATCCTTATTTATGATACACTGTCTCTAATTGCACCCAAACAATATACCCAGCACTGCCAGCGGTAATTAAATTTTAGAATAGAACTCAAAGGTTGTGTACTTCACAATAAGGCAGATCTTCTGAGGTGGAGTACAACAACAGCGCAGCAAGGATACAGACGAAAAAGACCTATGACTATAGCAACTGGGACCTTTGCTTTGGTATGTTAATTGCTCACACATATGGGCATGCACACAACATAACACCTTACACAAAATTATGTGAAAAAAAAAGCATGTTTGTAACATCTTCCGAATGGTTTTGAAATGCTTTTCAGAGACATTCAATAGCTGGAGATAACCATTCGAAACAGCTTGAGAGGAGCTCTGCAGAGCGAGTGGGGTAAGGTTTAATCCAGAGGCTGCTGGTGGTTGATTGAGTACACTGTTCAAAGAGAGATGGCCAAGAGGACATGGAGTTTTTTTTACCAAACCATTTCAGCCCTCTGTGGAGTTGGTGTGAGTATGTGTGTACACAGATGAACGAATGTTGTTTATGGGATCAAAGACGAGAGCTCCTTTTTTCTGCGCTAACCAAATGCAAGTCAAATACACACAGCCAGAATTAAAAATCACAAGCATAGAAGTGTGTTTGTGCAGAGAATTTTTTGTGAATCCTATAGACAAATATTTTTACCAAGATGTTATGGCTATGACTAGCAGTCATAGTTTGGAAAACACATAACTTCTCACTCTGTTTTGGCAATCTCTTGAGTCAGAAAATAATCAAGGGAGTCTCCAGCTTCGCCTAGTATTTGACTTTTTCAGCGAATTCACGAACGCCAACCTGCCTTATGTCAACAGTCCAGGCTGGTGTTAGGCTTATGCTGATAGATGATGAGCTTAGTGATCAACGATGTTCAGAGTGATTGCTGATAGCCAATGCAAGTTGTAGTAGTATTAAAGTAATTTCATTTGCCCCGCCATAGCTAGTGGTGGTGTCGGTGTAGTGGTGTGGGGAATGTTTTCTTGGCATACCTTGGGTCCCTTAATACCAATCAGTCATTTTTGATCCCACTGCCTATCCTTAACTCTGTCTTCTAATGGCAACTTCCATTTTTATTATGCGCCATGTCACAAAGCAAAAGTAGTCTTAAACTGATTTCATGTACATAACAATGAGTTTAGTGTACTTTAATTGCCTCTTTTTTCCCACCTGAAATTATGTGATGCAGTCATATCAACATGGGCCAGAATCTCAAACGAGTGTTTCCAACATCTTGTGGAATCCATGGCATGAAGAATTGAAGCAGTTTTAAGAGCAAACAGAGACCCTATCTGGCATTCGTCTACTTGGTTGTGAAGGCATGACCAGGATTAGCATGGATTCTCTGTGCTTCATGTAATGAGGTATTTTGTCACACTGTGCACTTTGCTGATTTAACTGATACACACACATGCATGAACATGGAACTAAATCTTTATTTTGAAATTACTTATTTATTTATTTTGTATTGGCATGACATTAGGTGTTTTTGTATTGGCATCAGCACAAGTTTTACTATGCAGAGGTACTGAATACAGTGATGTAAAGCACCTTTTCACTGTTGAAGAAATGTAACTTTTTCATGCGATAAATCCAATAAATTTTTGCTGAACGTTTTATCAATGACTGAACTTCTTCGACTTCTGAAAATCAAATAAACACCATGATCTACAAAGCTGTAAGTTGTTCTTCATTACCGCAAGCTTTAACAACTAAGGAGCATATTTTGTCAGCACAATGCACCAAAAAGAAAGTCTTGACACACAATGCACTCGTACAAGTGGAGGAGTTGTTGCTATGGTTACAAGCACAAGTTAGTGAGAGAGAGAGAGATCGGGAGAATGAGTGAGAGGGAGAAAGAGAAACAACTGTGCAGTATTGTTTATGGTGTGTGAATATGCATCTATAATCACACAGGCAGTGGAGATTCAGAGATGAGAGTCATTCTCAAGCACAATAAAATAGTCTCATTATGGTAAATCTCAGTAGGTATGAATTACATTTATGTGAATTACACTTTTGCGCACACACACATGTAAACACACACAGCAAACATACACTGCATGGAGTTTAATAAAACCATGGTGAATTATGCATGCTACTACTGTACGTCTGCAAAAAATCAATAACATGACAATTTGATTTATATTCTTTTTATAGTAAATATCAGATGGATAAGAAAGGGAATTGGAAACACATACAGTATGTCTATATGGGAGACTGTCTTTCTGTAAAATTAAGCCCATAGGTTGTCTGTGCAGCAGCCTATCGTGATCCAGAGTTACATTTCGTTGTTAAGCGACATCTAGTGGTCGTACTAATTATGACGGCAAAAAAGTAGATCTATAAGAGCAGTTTGGAGGTGGCTGGAGTGGATGGATGGGTCATCCATCCATTATCTATACTGCTTATCCTTAAGAGGTGCAGGGGGCTAAAGCCAGTCTCAGCTATGGATGGAGTCAACAAAACACAACATTTTTACACCGGACACTGCAGTTCAGCTTCCGTTTGACCCCAGTCAAACAGACCAGTCAAACTGCCTAATCAAACTGAGACCATTACACAATGTTAATTGCAGGCTTCTTATTGTTACCATGACAACGAAGCTATGATGCGAGACCATTCCACAACCTTAATCATGTGTTTATTGTTATTACCATTACGACAAAGCCCCGGTACGAGATGGATCCAAAACGTTCTTGATACCATGACAACCAGCCCCCCATTACAGTAGGCTTATGCGTGTGTGTGCACGCTGCTTTTACCTGAGGCACCCTGTAGCATTGCGCAGCACCTGGGAGGTATGGAGGTGGAGCTTGCGGTCATCATGGTGATTGGGGGAGGAGTCCCAGTTAGAGTGGGGTATGATGACGCTATTGGTCAGAACGGCAAGAGCGTCCTGGATGATTGGCATCTTTAGAGCATCACATGATGACAGGTTCCACAGCACGCCTGCACAAACAAAGAAGAACACCTTTATAGAGTACTTTATTTTCACATTATTAAGAAAAATATTAATTATTAAGAATAATACAAGAATACTGTAGAGTATACTGTAAAGTAATGACACAATTAATAGAAAATGTAATTGTCTGTGCCTACTAATTGTAATTTTGAAAAATACTTGATGATATAAAAATATAATCCAGATTCTCATTTGCCAACAAAAGAAATCAAGGTTCATCTAAGTAGTACTTATTAAGTATAAAACCCTTTGTAGTTTCTGGCTAAATGTATTGACAGGATGTACGACATTACTATTGAGCACATAAACTCATAACAAAGCTCCAAAAAGACATCATAAATTAAAGATGTTGCACCAACTCAAAATTTCTGCTCTGTATGCTGTATACAATGCTAATGATGTAGGTACTGCATACCACAATGCTGCCTGATTTCAGAAACATTCATGTATGAAAAAATGTATACAATATAAATAATGATTCTAACTATTTGATAAATATGTGATTCAATAAGCCAAATCAAACTATATTGGGTTTCCTACACTACTGTCAAATATGTGTACTTGGAACACAGCTATGTGAGGACAGCACTCCCTTTTTTCATTTTGCTTTTTCACCTCTTTATTCCCAATCAATGTCAACTTTCCACGTCATTTATAAGCACATAGTTTATGGAAGCAAATGGCTCCATTAACCTTGACAAAATATCACAGGAAATATGATATATTTGCTTGTATTTCAGTTAAAGTCTGTCCCTCTGATAGTTTAAAGAAATTGTAACAACTGAAAATTAAAAAAAAAATCAAAATAATACAATGAATAATCACAATGAAGTGTGGAAGTACGTCAGGACTGGCAATGCACGTTTGATCACTTTTGAGAAAGCCACTCATTCTTTTATTCTGAAATCTGATTCTACAATCTACCTGATACTTGTGAGATCTGAAGAAACTAATTTGTTTGTTGGTCTAGGAGAACTGCCAACTGTCCAACCACAGCATCCTTTATCACACACTGTGTGGTGGAGAACATTCACACACATATACAGTTTACGCACAAATACGCTCTAAACATATATAGAGATATACCGTCAAAGTATGCACACATACATTAGTTGGCAGAAAAATTTGCAAGTCTGTATGTACACAAGGACACATGCAATCATCCACAAGGGAACACATACTGTACAGACACTAACATGCATGCTACTGTAACATTTAATTACATACAGCGTGGGTACATGCACATGCACACACACACCCTCACATACACGCACACTCAAAAAAACACATTTTCCTTCTTCTTGTCAGATGGAATACCAGATGCCTCTTTGCAGACAGATGACAGCATTAGCCTTGTTGGTCAGCTGTGACACACTCATGCACATGGGAACCACACATTCACGCATTTGCGCACGCGCGCACACACAAACACATGAACAGACAGGCTTCATCAGTGTTCTCACATTCTAAATATGTTAATTAGTCCCTGCTGCTTGCACTGGTCATTCCTACTGACAGAGCAAGAAATAAAATAAAAAACAGATATAGTAACAAAATAAGAAACAAATGTGTGAAACAGAAGGTGACAGAGATGCAAGACTCAAATATAGAAAACTAATCAGAGGGGAAGAGAGCTTGAGGAGCTAAGTGATGGTTTAGGAGGCCAGGAACAGATTGAGACAACAGAGGAGACATGCAGCATGTTTTAATAAGACAAACTATAAAAAGCTGTGGTGTTGAAGGTCACTATCTCTCATGTATTTGGTGTCAGACTCCAGATGTCTCAGGTCCCAGATGACAGATGTCATTCACTTGCATTACCACACAAATAAAATATGGCTACAACTGAAGACACTCTGTCAGCAATGAACTGTGCTCACAGAGGCTGTATGCCAACTAAAAGATGATCCTGTTGAATCCACAATACATTGTGCACATTTTTGCTCAGGTCGTTGACTGTAAATGAAACATAGGGCCAGCAGAAAGGTGCACAATAGTGATTAAAGATACTGCTGATCTTCTGAAATGACAGCAATAATGAAGGTGAGGAAGACACTGAATTCCTGAAAGATTCAGGGGAGCTGCTTTGTGGCAAAAGCCGTCATCTGACTTAACTAAAAGAAAAAAAACACAAAAAACTAGAATCTGACTATAACCCTACAAGGGGGCTTCAAAAAGTTTGTGGAAAAAGGACAGTTGACATGTTATGATATTGTTATGACATGTTAGTATGAGAACGTACAGGTGCACTGAGATCAAAATCCCTGCATATGATTTTTAGCTATGTACTTTTTCCACAAATGTTTTGAAGCCCCCTCGTATATCCTGTGGAGTACCCTGAAAATTATAAAGGATTGCATACAGGATACAGGCTTTGCTAAACGTGTGTCCAGCATACATGAACCAAAAGAAAATGTATTCCATTAAAACGATGGAGGAGGAGAAAAAGATAAGGGCAAGTTGTGTCACTAACAATGGATATGAATTACGCCTCATAATCTTTACTTTCACTAACACACTGTATGCAAACTGCTGTGGAGGCGCTTGGTGTTGAATGGCAGTCAGTTTTGCGACACCAGCAGCAACGCCAGTCCTGATGCCTTTCCATGTGCTGCACTTGTGTCAGTCATACTGACAATCTGCACATGACAGACATAGGGATTGGGGGGAAAACAGGGAATGGTAGAGAACATTCAAGAACAGAAGACAGTAGGAGGAACAAAAGAGGTTACAAAACAAGATGACAAACGTAAGCCACTGATAGATAAAAGAAAAAAGAAAAAACATAGCAATCCTAATGAGCAGAAAGGTTAATTCCTAATTAAAGTTGTTATTTTAAAACTCATTTCTAAATATCCAGGATACAAGATACTGCCATTTTATGAGCAATTCTAATGTGGAGACAATTCATCAATTTTAATTGTAAGAAAAAACAGCAAAAGATGAAGTCAGAGTGAAATAATATTTACTGGGTTCAAAGATCAATAGAAGTCTAAGAGAAAAACAAATGTTATCCAGTATAAAACTGAAACACAGACACACACACACACACACACACACACAAAAAAATGTGCGAGAAAAGTTGAAAAGAGAAAAAGAAGGCTGACAAAGAGAGAGTGAAAAAGGATGACAATTTGTGTCTGCGCTTGAGAGGACAAGAAGAGGAGGGTGATAATAAGGCGAAGACCTTGCATGCTGTTTGGCAGCAATCAAGTGCTCACACTCTGCGTATGTGTGAGTCTGTGCGTGTTTAGGGGTGTGTGTGTGTGTGTGGGAATATGGCAACATTTGCCTTCACTTTCACTAATAACTAAGGCTCTTTTTTCACATCTTGAGTCTCTTTTTTTTCCCTCTCAATCTCTGTCCTCTCATGGGCTCTTTTCAAAGCAAGGTAAAAGCTCAAACACAGATACACAGATGCACTTGGTGGCCCTCTCAGCAAGGGTTAAGACAAAGTGTTGGGCCAAACACTTCACTTATAAACCTTAGTGCTTTCAGACATCTCTTTCCATCTTTCCGCTTCTCTCTTTCTTCCTTCATCTGCCTCTTTCTCAAGTGGTGAGTGTTGTCAGTGTGTGATTGCAATCACGTTAAAACACTGTTGTCTCTGATGAGTCGACAACAAACTGTCAGCTGCCTTGCAAAAAAAAAAAAAAAAAGGCACTCACCTGCCTTGCTTTGGTTTCTCTAGACAATAAACATGCGCACATACACAAATACAAATACATGCACAAACAACACAAACTGAGGATGTGAGAGGGTGGGATTACAATTTACAATGTTAATTTTCTGCAGACAAAGATAGAAACAAAGATTGAGCAGAAGGAGGAACAAACAATAGACGCCTCAGTATTTTGTCAGGAAAAAGATACCGTGTCTTCCATTGTCAAACACTGGCCAAATTCAATGGTGACACACACACACATACGCCTGCTCTAGAAACATAGATCTGTAATGCTTCGCTGAGCCCAGTGTCCTTATGGGTATAATATCAGGTGACCAACAGACAATGACATCATACTAGAGGCTTTGTGTATGTGCCTGTGCATGTGTGTGTCTGTTTTTTTTCTCTCTCTCTCTCTCTGTCTTCATCTCTTTCTCTCCCTCCTCTGACTAGTTCCCATCAGATGCTTGACAGACAGTTTCCTAGGAGCTGTGTGGTTTGGAGAGTTGGGGAGATGATTGCATGAATTCATGAATAAATGAGTGTATGACTTGTAAGGGGAGAGTGAGGCCTGTTAGGCCTCAAGTGGCAATGTTTTATTAAACAGCCTTCATCTGTGCGGCACAATGTAAATTAGTTAGCCCGGGGTCAAAACCTGTAAAGCCAAAGACGACAAATTACATAGCTAATGTGTCTACATAAAATCTGTGAATGAGAAATCAAAAAAGAAATACTGATTTTGGATAACATTATATGTGACTGCAGGTTAAAAGTTGCTGAACTGACGCCAGGGTCCCTGCAGTGGGTTTGTGGAAAACATTTGTCAGCAGAAGGCAAAGTCCTGTATTGTGGCTAAATTGCCGCTGTTTATACTGAGGGTTTCACTCGCACCTGTGAAAATGCTGCAATAAAATTTCTGCAAGACACTAACAATTTTATGACATAGTAACAGTAAAAAAAAACCTGGGGAAGGTACCTTGTTTCTCAACCGGAATCACCTGTAATGATATTGATGGAGCTCTGTCCTCAGGCATTTTTGAAAGAATGTTATGAACTCTGACTAAAATTAAACTGGCTTTGGCAAATGCTGCAACAATGTAATAGCTGGACATCTACATGGAGCAGTGATGTATGCCTTGAAGTAACAGAATGCAAAGTAAGAATTTTTCCTTGTAAAGAACTGCAGCAGTATTATTTGACCATATTGGTTTGTTACAAACACCCTGAGCTTGCAGAAGCAGAAGAGTATTGGTCACTTGCATACACATACACCCTATGTAATGCCTCTGTGACTCTGTGGCGATCCTCAATCCAACACTGCTGTGCAAGCTCTGGTAAGCCAAATCAATGCATGGAACATCAATCAGCACTTTAAGACTTTAGCCATAATGTACACTGGTCTCCAGTTTTCAAAATTCAGACCATCAACTGTTCTTCTGTTTACAAGAATATCAACTATACCCATATTTTCAACACATGACTTCCCTCAGCAGTTGCTTCTCAGTTCAGTAACCATTTCAGAGAAGGCAGCAGCAGCAGCAGGGTTATGCCATGGTCCACTGCCTCAAGGTGAGCCCACGAGTAAGGATAGCATCTCCTATTGACACCCGAAGCCTCTGCATCGACCGCGCTTTGACTGACAGGCCCGGAAGCTTTGACTTCTTCCTATCTACCTCACGCTGAGACCCAGGAAGCCAATAAAGCTTGTCTAAATTTAAAGCTCAGAACTGACAGGGAGATAGGGTAAATTGTTGAGGGAAGGTTTTTCTGGTCACCAAAAAAAGAAAAGAAGAAGAAGAAGAAGAAGAAGGAAGAAGAAGAAGAAAACATATATCCCCAGCCCTAAATAGATTATTTTATCGCAGAGAATAGGAAAGTACTTTGACAAAGCTGACTATAAAGACAGTAATGAGGAGGCTGATGTGTTATGACTCCAGCATAACCACTTTTGTTGAGGATTGTGTCTGTTGATGTCATTTGAGCATGCACCACTGCCCCTGATTGATCTCTGGTGGTCACCAACTGCTATCTGCTTGCTTTCAATCCATTTAGCCACCAATTAGTAATGAAGGTCAAGCTTTGAGTAGATTGTAATTTGGCAGCAATAGATCCAATGCCTTCCTGCCACACATCGGTGCAGAGGAGCTAAAAGGTTGTTTTTTTTTCCCCTATATTGCTAGTTAACTCTTTCTAAAAACATTGTTATGGTAGTTGCATCAATGGCCTGCATAGGGAATTTGTACACTTTTACACAGAATCATCTGATAGCTGCACATCACACTTACAAAAGCATCTGTGGGTTCACTCCAACAGCAGCTGGACTATATCAGAGGAAGGGAGAACGCTACCTCATACCTTTTCTTGCCTTCACTTTTCAAGCCAGTACAAGAATGTCAACCAATGATCTTTCTGGTTCAAATACTTTTTTACTACCTGAGGCTTCTCTCTCTTGAAGGAGAATTCATTTCGTTACAAGCTAGGTGCTGTCCGACTTGTGTCAAATGTGATACACCACCTCGTGATGATCAAAATCTGGAGACTTCTCTTTATTCTGACTTGTGTTTCAAGCCATTACCAGTAAATGTTACATATTCAGTGTGTGGAGGTATTGGTCATTTTCATTTACAAAGTTAAATTTTAAAATCTATGAATACTGAGCCCATGGTAAAGTAGTAGAAATAATCTGACCACACAATCAGTGTATCATTGTACACAAATTCTTAGCAAAATGGACACATTTAATTAAAACTGCCTTTGGATTGATTGAATTATCTTAAGGGACGATACAGCATAAAGCACAATCTTAACTCATTGTACTCCTTCTGTCTTCTACTTGTGACATAAAGCATTGAAAACACATGCTTAATTGAATTAGCGAGTAATTATGCAACAGTTTTGAGTGGTGAATTACAACACCAGCAGGGTGTTCCTATGAGGCGAATGAGGATAGACTTCAAAATATGGTTGCACTGGCATGAAAGCAATTGAAATGTAGAGTTCAATGCTAAGTACCAGAATAAACAGACAACAGGGTAGAGTCATGCATGACACTGATTCACTCTGCCAGCAGCAGGGGAGAGCCAGACAGAGAAGGGCAAAGACAGGAAGAGTGAGGGAAAAGGAGGGAGGAAGATAGAATTTCAGTGCATGTGTGTGTGTTTATGTGAGATGACTAGTTATAAAAGTAAGGGCTCAAAATATTATGCAGTATGACTTGCGGTGCATTTAATTCATTTGTTAATCTGCTTACAGACCACACACAAACACACACACACACACACACTCCATCTCCAGGCTTTTAATCTCTTAGTCTCTCCAGCACTGTGGTGAAATACTTCAAGGTGCCAGGCTGTCCCTATGGGCGTGTGGTGCGTGTGGTGAATGTCATCAGTGACATGTGTAGCTTAGTGTCAACACCAAATGCTCTTTTGTGAATTTTGATTGGTACACATTTCTTGCTTCTTTATCTGGAATAAAAGCTTGTTTTATACAGCAGCAGGAGTCTGTATGCAGAGGATAGTGGGAATGACTTGGTAAAATAACATCCACTGGATTCAGTAATCTTACCACCCTTCCGTCTTTCCTTATTGTTTTCCCTTCCTATATTATCCCCCCCCCCTTGTTCAGTCTGTCATCCTTCCTTTATTTGTCATCCTTCCTATTACCCAGACAGGTTCTCCAATTCACTATTCTTTCTTACCTCTTTTTCTTACTTCCTCTCTTCTAATTGCATTTCCGTATCTATAATATCAAAAACTTGTCTGAGGTAAGTACTAGCTTGCCTCCTTCCTTCCATCTTTCCTGTTTCTGCTCAACAGTCTTTACTACATATGTCTAACAAGCTGTATTTCCTCCATCCAGCCTGTTCTAGTGGTGTCAATAACAGTGAAAAGGTCTGGAAAATATTACACTTCCTGCCTTCCATTTTCCAGTGGTCTGTTATCAGTATTCAAGGGGTCTGCGAAGGGAGAGACAAAAAACTCCTTGCTGACTCGCTGCCTGTCATTGTTGTGATCCCCTAGGTCCTCCTCCCTCTCTGAGAGCAGGTGACCTATAGGGATGTGTCTAGGGATGGATGACTGAAACATGTGTGCGTGCCTGAAGATGAGTTTGGTCTGGCTGAGGAAAAACGGGATCAGAGGTCAAATTGAACATGAGCGGGCCCCATCGACTTTATCTCAGTATTCCGTGTGTGCCTGTGCACGGGCGATTGAATGTTGTGTGGGTGTCTTAGTGTGTCTGTTTTAATCTATGTCTGTGTGCGCATGGGTGAATGAGTGTGCTTGTATTTTATCTTTGGAAATGTCCAATCCTCTTGTATGAGCTTGTGCATGTCTCTCTTATCTCAGGACTAACCTGGTGCAACAAAGAGCGCTTTTGTCTGAGCAAAGAGAGAAACAATGTTGATACAAGTACAGATACACAGATACAGTCCAGCTCAGTGTGATGCAAGGCACTCAACCACACACAACGCAATGCACAGTATGTGGATAAAGGTGAGAGAAGAAAAGTGTGTGTGTGTGTGTGTGTGTGTGTGGTGTGTGTGGGGGGGGGGGGGGCAGAGGCGGAAGAGTAAGAAGAAGAGGAAGAAAAATAGGGGAAAGGACATAAAAGGAGCAGAGAAGGAGAGAAAAAGGAGAGAAAAAAGGATTGGCTTTCTCACACTCTGTCATGGGAGCCATTGTATATGCTCTTAACCTGCCTAGGAGCACTGCTCATTGGAACACCTGCTAGACTGCTACCATTCAGGTCCCCACCTATCACAGGTCACAGCTCATCCATTTCATATAAAGCTTCGCCAACTCTTTTTTTAGCCTGTCTACTGCTTCTCTCTGTGTGTGTGTGTGTGTGTGTGTGTGTGTGAAACACTGATTATTACTTGCTAAATTTCATTTGTATCACAGATTTTCACCTTAACATACTGAATCCTCTAACACCTATGCCCAAAAACACAATTCACACAGACACACACACACACACACACACACACAGGCACACAGAGTGGTTCATCATTATTACCTGCCCTGAGGCTGTAGAACCAGTGTCATACTGGAAAATAACTAGCTGCACATTGAGATTACATACATGCTTGAGGTGGTGTATGTGTGTGAGTGTGAGCATGTGTGTGTGTGAGACAGAAAAAGATGCAGTGCATGTGTTAGTGTTTTCTGCAGTACCAAAGGGCCCCTAGTAGAATATTAAATTCTTGGTGGGAGGCATATTGGAAATACATTTCAGGAGAAATGGAGATCAAACTGTATGAGCTCATGTAGAGTGTGTGTGTGTGTGTGTGTGGGTGGGTGGCTGTGCTTATGTGGGTTTAAACTTAACCTATACATTTTATGTCTACAAAATTCATAACTGTTGATAATTGTGTGTATCTCTGCTATATAATACAGTACCTATGAGTGTGTGAATAAATGCGCATTTCTAAGTTTGTGTGTGGAGGCGGGTGCACTGCTGCATGTGTTTCAATTGTGCCGGCCAACTTTTACTGCTGTTGCCCTCAAGGTTAAAACAAGACTTGAATGTCAGGAGACATACACATACCATTCAAAAATCACATAGACAAACATATTGTATTACAACCTAACCATCTGAAAAATAAGTGGGAAAGGAGGACACATAACAAAACATTTCTGAGGGAAATTATACCAAAAGAAAATTGTTGGATGCCTCATTGCTCTCTCTGTATTCTCTCCAGAGGTCATGCCTTAGAGTCCTACTAGTTTGTTGCTGAGAACTGATAATTTACTGAACTGATAATTCAAGTATTAATCATTCAAGTAGAATGTTAAATTGTTTGGACATCTGAAAGAAGACAAGATGAACAGCCTTGGTTTCTGCAGAGTGAATAGTATCCTTTTCTGAAGAATATTCTTTCAGTGAAAGTTAAATGTCGAAATTTAAAATCACACCCCATATACCGTGGTTGTGTGTATGTAGAAGTGTGTGTTTGTTTCTAGGAATGTGTGAATGCCTCCTGCATGTGTGTGTACATATATATATATATATATATATGAGTCATAACTGGGTACCAGCAAATTAAATGTTCTGAATTCCTGAATCTAATTGAAAGGAGTAATTAAACACACAGTACTCTAATAAATTCACTAAACAAGACATATTACCACAATTAGATAAAGAAACAAGCAAACAACAAACATACAAAATAAGAAAGAAAGAAAGAAAGAAAGAAAGAAATTTTAAATTATCCAGATATCGTGTGTGTGTGTGTGTGTGTGTGTGTGTGTGCGTGCGTGCGTGCATTGCAGCATGACTGTTCCTGGCATCTCTACATATCAAATCCTATCAGATCCACATAAACGTGCATTGCACATACAGTACATACGCCATTAACCTCTGCTGAGGCCATAGAAGCAGAGTCATGCTGGGAAATCCCTGCACTTACACCATGATGTGCATACTAGGGGAGTGAGGTGCGTGTTCGTCACAAATACTGTACCTGTGACCAGCTCTCTGATCTCTACGTCTCCGGTCTTTCTCAGCAGACGGACCAAGGCAGGAATCCCCCCACAGTTCTTCAGAGCTACTTTATTCTCATCGTTGGCTTTGCCGTACACCAGGTTCCTCAGGGCTCCGCAGGCGCTGCGGTGAACCTCACCCATCCTGTGGTCCAGCAGATCAACCAGCAGCTGAATGCCTCCCTGTCTACGGATCTGAGGATCAAAGAAACCGCATCAATAAAAACTGCACTGATGTTTTCTACTAAATGAATTATATATAGCAGACAATAAAATTCAAATCATAAATAAGTCAGACTTCACAGAGAAGTATCACAGACTCACAAGGATTCACACGAACATCTGTCATTAGGAAAACGTTGGTGGTTAATCGCTGGTCTACTTGTCAATGCAGCGGTTACTTTGATATGTTTGCTGAATGAATGTGTGTGGCCTACAGTATCTGTGAGTCCTGCCAATCAGATTAACAGCCCGATGTGCATTAATTAAACGTACTATGACACAGCTAATGACTGTGCTTTTACAAAACTGACACCTAATTACAGTGATGATGAGGGAAGGAAAAGACTGGTGACACCAGCTCTGCTTATAATCTAACAGAACTACAGTATTTTTCTGCCTCTCTGCCATGTGTACTATCTGTCTCACACCCTGCTTCTCAACATTTCCTATTTTTACATCTGTTTCTCCCACCTTATTAATTATTATATTTTATCTTTACATGCTTCTGTATGTCTGTGTCACCTTGTGTTACTATCCTGCCTGCATTTATGTTTTCTTTTTCTCTCGTTCACATTTCTTCGCGTGAGCATGCATATGCAAATACACATTTAACATTTAATCCATTACCACTGATACGTCTGGCTCCTACTAACTGACAAGGAAATAAGGGAGGCAGAAGTGCTTCTTAAAATAGACAACTGTTCAACTGCTTCATATAACAACACTGTACTGTTTTCCATATGCACCATGAATACTAGTGCAAATGTGTGTGTGATTTATACAATAATTACGATGGGAATGGAAATTGTGAGATTTAAGCGTAAAATGATAAGAAACTCTATCAGAGAGCAGGATTATGTTTTTAAATCAAATAGTCATTTTTGGTCCCTTCCCTTGAAAAATTTAAAGGACCTAGATTCTAGCCTGCTGGAAACTTTTATGTATAAAATAACAAAAAGAATATATAATGCACACACTGACTTGATTGATTCTTTCAAGTTAATGCTGTTTTTTTATGTGCTAGTATTCACAGTTTTAAATCCCAGTTTCAGAGCAATGTATCAAGATGTTAAATTTGAACTCTGCATAAACTCAATATAAGAGACTGTTGCTTGTGCAAGAAGCTTATTACGACCCATAGTTACATTTTACTGTTAGGTGACCTCTAGTGGCTGTAGAAATTATGATGAGATGAGAAAGTCAGGTGATGTGGTGTATGGATATTTCCACAAAACACAGGACTTTAACATGTAAGCCTGCTGTTTGTTTCTCATTTGATACCAGTAGTCTGTATTGTTTCTTTTATGCATGAATCAGCTGAATGTTTATAATTGTAACCATGATGACAAAAGTCCTCTAACCTTATAGAAACATTTATTTTAACCCAAACCACAAACTTTTCCTGAACTTAACCAGTTGTTACACATAAACCTTATTTAATAGTGACCGTGCCATAAGCTTAACCACTTGTGTATAATTGTTAACATAGCTATAGAGGTCTGCTATGTTGCCACTGGTACACTCCCCATTTATTATTGCAATCAAGTCGATGAAGGTCTGGTAGGTAGGAATGCTATGCTGTATAGGGTAGAACAACTATGGTCGGTGGAGGACTTGAATATAGGATTTGACGTTAATATACAAATTGTGAGCAAAAGTAATTGTGAGCTAAATAGCCAAGGACATAGGAGATGTATACAAAGCCCGACTTTTGTAGCCTTTTTACCCTCTACTTCTCCTCTCTGTTTAAAAGATATTCCACATGATAATTCACATTTCAGACCATAACATTTCACCAAGTAATTTTAACATATAATCAAGGATAATGATACACTGCGGATTTGCAAAGGTTTGTAAAAGGTTTCCATTAGCACAGGTAGGAAACTCAGGAACCAATTTTCAGACCTGTGACTCACCAATCATATCTCATAGTATTCAGCAAGTCAAATATGAATGAATGAAATGAAACGAAATGGCAATACAGTCAGATTATTTGGCTCAAAATTTTATGTTGCCAGTTTAACTACAAAATGACCACTCCAAGTTGTTTGTGTTACGGTCTTCTTCCTTTTTTTTTTTTTTTTTTTTTTTTCCCCTTAACAGGTAAAGGAGCAGATACTGAGACCTTAAATGAATATACTGGAGAAAGTCTGGCTGGTATGCCTACCCTGAAAATTCTATATGACTGTCAAGAAAGGTGTGAACATCCTTTAATGGTAGACTCAGCAGGCTGAAAGAATTTTTTTTTTTTTTTTTTTTTTGTGCAGATACGTTCTACATCTTTGTATATTATGATACTTCTGTTTTGGTTTTAAACCTGTATACCTGCCACCAAAAGCAAGCACAGGAAAATTAAATGGAGAACTTAACACTTCCTGTAAAAGATAGTGGAGATTTCTTTCTAACCTCCAAACTCTTTTGTATGTATGTAATCAGCTGCTTCTCCTTGTATTGCATGTACACGTATTGCTGTATTTGCTAGGTCCATACAGACAAACACACACGCAAACACAAACAGAGTTGAACAAGCCAATCAGTGGAGATTTGTGATTATACCCTGATTCTGTGTGGAGACAAGGCAGTTAAGACTGTTAAACCAGTAGGGATCACAATGAGGGCACTCTGGTGTTACACATTATGCCTTACCCCTTTGGCATTACATATAATTCCCTGCCCTCATGGTGCAACACATATTGCCTTCTCCCTATGCTGGTGCTTTTTAAACACTCCTATGTCACTTCTCCACTGCAGGGATCTTCATTGGCCTTAGGGGGCCAAAGAGCTTAAAGCAGCCCGTGTTTAGTCCAATCGACAGGGGTGTAATACTAATCACCAGAAACAGGCTGCTGTGATCACCAGGAGAGTAGCGGGAACATTGACAGAGCAACTAGTGTGTGTGTGTGTGTGTGTGTGTGTGTGTGTGAGGGAAAGAGAGAGCTTGTCTTTCATGCTTCCATTTTTATTTAATCTCTGGAGTACTGCAACAAGCAGAGTTGCTCAGCCAGATAACTCAAAAAAAAAAAGAGTTTTTCACAGTTAACTGCATAATCAAGCTTCTGGAAACCTTCTTTTATTTTTCTGCATGTTCTCCTCCAGACCTGGGACATTAAGTGCTAGAAAATAATTCCCAGTATCTGTTTCATCATGCAGCTCCAGATGGATGGAGCTAAGCACACAGACAGATTGACAGGAACGGTAAAGTACAATAAATAGACTTCTTTGCTTACAAGTGCAGGTTAAGTTTTATTTCCTCATAGTGATTACAGATGCGGGACAGGGGGAGAGAGAGAGAATCGGGGGGTGAAAGGAGAAAATTAAGCATAAGAAAGTGATGGAGGGCAGGGAGAGGATGGAGGTGTTTGATGACACAGCAGGAGTTTATCGAGCAAAATGACTTTGCTTATCTATTCAATTAAAATGGATTAAGGGATGCAATGAATGGCAAACTAACCTTGCTCCACTGGCCACACAATTTCCTCAACCTGATTTGCTGTCCCTCTTATGCCCTCCAGTCCTCACCTCTGCTCCTCTCCTCCTCCCTCTGCTCCCCTTCCCTTCTACCATGCTGATCTCTACTCCTCTCCCCACTCCCTCTTTATGCTCATGTCACACTTAATCTGTTATTCTATAAAAGCCATAGTACTATTACTTTGTATTGCCTCTGAGCTACCTACAAGGCTTGCCAATACCTCTGCGCCTATTCCTCTATTCCATGTAAAGAAGATTAGAAGCGCAGATTGATTTGTCTTTGTCTCCCGCTGTTCCGCGACGGCCACGGCTATTGGTAACCCATAGCGACAGTATTGCCGTGGTAACAGTTAGCAGTGGTGACAGCTGGGATTGTGGGAATCAGAGGTGCTAAGAAACAGCGTAAAAGCTGGCAGTGGGTTACACGGGTGACACATACCTGGGATGGCGGCATGTGAAGCCTAACAAGTGTGCATGAGCCACCACATATGGAATGTCAACGCTAATCAGAAACACACTTCAGACAGATTACTGCTTGCATGTGAGTGGGGGAGGTGGGCGGGAGCAGAGTGAAGCTGTGTCAAACCTTTCCACCTTTCATGCATGTGCACAGTCAGGCAGGCACACACACACACAAGGGCTTTCTCTTTTTTTACCTGATGCTTAGCTTTGCGCTAACTGCATCCTCAAGCCTTTCAACCTTTGGCAAATTGCGTTCATTGCCCTAGGCTAACATTTCCCTCTGGAGTATTCTAAACTGGGCCAAACATGGCATTAAGCTATGGCTACCTGATATTTTTCTAAGGTAGGAACACAGCTAATTTTGCAGTGGTATCAACAGTAAGATTCACAGCCGGTGAGAATCCACCATGACAAATATACTAGAGGCTGTAATCTGTTGTTTGAGGAATAAGGCAACAGAGAAAAACACAAACCACTACTCTTCACAGCAGGGGATAGAGAAAGTGCTTAACAATCCCAATGGGTGAGCATGCATGTGTATGTGTTGTTGAGTAGGTGGTCCCCGGTAGTTTGATACTAACATATGACAATTGATATGGACGTGGACCCATTTTCTGAAGAGTATTTCTATCTTTTTGACGCCAGATTATGGAGAGTGACAGGAACTGTTGCAGAGAGGGTGATGGATTAGTAACTTACAAAGCGCCCACAAACTCTCAGCGCTCTAGACCACTGAACCAAAGAGAACAAACCAGGCGTCAGACACATTCTCTTAAGGTTACCTGGAGGATAAGAAAACCCTGAGGCGAGGGATTAGCTACAGTTTTGCTTAAGTGACACACAGGAAAAAATACATTATTGATGGAGGTGCCTTTTCTCTTTTTAGGATAGGCCTGCTTATGTCAATTTTTTTTAAAGTGATGAATGTGTTCTTAATTAAAGTAGTCACTGATGAACTACACAGCATATACACTTACATAACTGTCACTAGGATAGAAAATGCTATTGCTTTAACACTCATGCAAAATTTTACATAGTCATCAGAGATTGTACATATGGTATTCCCTGTAACTGGAGAGAAACACAGTTTTAATGCAGTATTTGCTTTGGATCATTTGCTGAGTCTTTTTTTTAATTTTTTATCTCTCACACAAATGTCTGTTGAACACATTTTTTACTGTATTGACTTTACCTCATTGGCTGTCTGAAAAGTGAGAATATACCTTAATTGTAACTGCAATAGATTTTGATCTGGTCTCCAGTACCCACAAGATACTCTACTGTATATATTGCAGGTAATAAAAGAACTGCAATAAAAGAAGCAAAAGTAAAAAATGGTGTGTGGAGGATAAATTAAGGTAACTGATATAGTAAAAGACAAAAAGGCATATTGGTGAGAGAGAGAGGACGGGGCAGTAGGGGAATGGAGTCAGGGGGCACGTTCCTCTCCCTTCAACCGGTCTGTTGGATAAATGGATATCGACAAGGCTGCTACTCAAATTGCATTACTGATGTGACTGAACTTTAGTCTTTAGTCTGACATGGATGTGTGGCGTACCTATAGGGGTTGCATGAGCTGTCAAATTTGAGGCCAGACCTCCATCTGGCCTGTCACGAATACACAGTTTTGTTCCACCATCCCAATGGGGACACTTATTGACATAATGTATTCCCTAGCCCCTTACTCCAGCCTTAACCATCATACGTAAAATGCCTAGCCTTGAGCTTTAACTTAAGTGTAAGTTGAACCCTAAAACCAAGTCTTAACCCTCAAGCAGTCTGTACCTGTGGGGGTCCCTCCAACCCCCCACAGCACCGACCCCACCCCACAAACACACAAAACATAAGTGCACATACGTATCTCCAATCTACAGACAAATTGCTACGTTAATAAATCTTCTTCAGGCTTCCCAAACTGCAGGCTGCATTCTTGTCACCTGAGCAGCAGTAGGCAGTTTTCTCTTGTTTTCTGTTTCTTTTCTTTTTCTCCTCTCCCTTTCCCTCTCTATCTCTCTGTCTCTCTCATCTGCCTCTGTAGCAACTCCCTACCCCCACATTTGCACCTGCAGAATATCCCCTTACTGAGGAATAGCAGCCATATTATGGTTGTATTTAGCTGCTCAGTGTGTCTCCTGCCATCTGTGTCTGTTTGTCTGACTAAAAATAAGGGAAAAGTCTTTAGATAAGAGTTAATAACAAATATTTGACATCTACTGTCTTATTGCATGTTAAGTGAAATGGCCTACCTCACACAAGCTATGTTTTCTTTGACTGAAAATCTCATTTTAGCCAATTCATGCAAACCAAATGCTTGTTTAATTCTTGTGTGATTGACAATTTAAAAAATACATTTTTTTAGTAGCTGACATAGGCTATCATTGGTCTGTTACTGTCATTTTCTTCAAAGTAATAAGCCACTTAAAGCTGTGACTTTTGCATAGAACAGCTAAGAGGGCTATAAGTATGCCTCTAAGCAGCTCTGGTATCACGGAAAATCATAGCTTATACCTTGAACATATCCAGTTTGAAGACAGAAAAATCTTGAGGAGACTAATATCCTGAAAACATAGGGAGTTTTAGTAATGTCAAGTACTGATTTCAATTACCTGCCACACATTTAAAATTATTATCATTTGATTCAGTTGTGCGGTGATTATTATTTTGTGAGATTAGGTGTCAAATTTTTAAATGGCATCTCTGAATGAGAAGCATTGTTGAATAAATAATGAATATAAATATACATGAATAGCCTTCAAAGCTGTGTTTGTCTCAGTGTTCGGAGGGTACCTATATGACCAAAGGTATTTTCTGAACAATTCAAGACACATCTGTGAAGCAGCAGAACAGTGCTGCTGCAGGAAAAAACTATGACGTGTGACCCCTAAAAGGAAACTGTTTCCGAGCACAGATGATCACCTGGTCCTTTAAGAGAACATTATCTATAAAGTCTTGGTGAAAGAAAATAAAGAAAATATTGTATTAAGTGTCAATTCTACATGTTTAACAACATGATAATGTGTGTATAATACATTACTGTGGCTTCAGAAAGTGTTGCAGTTTTTGCAGTCCTTTAAATGCCATTTGAACGAACTCCAGGCTAGCAGTCACACATCTTTCACTCAAAGTTCCAAAGTGCTTTATAAATGGTTTTATAACTTTGCACTAAGGTCAACAGAGAACTGCTTGAGCTTTGTTTTTTGACCTGACATGCAGTGGGAACTACAGGCCTCGCAGATATACTGTATGCCTTTTTAAACTATGTCAACTTGCACACATCCCAAGAACAATAAAAGCCAACAGGATGCACCTGATCATAACCTGGAGTGCCACAGCAAAGGGTCTTTACTTTTGTAAGTGAGAAGTTTCAGTTTTTGATTTTTTGTACAATTTCAAAAATGTTTTCACTTTCTTATTATGGGTTATTGAGAGTGGACTGATTGAAGAAAAAGGGTATTTTATCTATTTAAATTAAATCAACAACACAGTAAAGTGTGAAGAACATGAAGGAGTCTTTCTGATGATGTCACTGCATGCGAAAATTTACAATCACTAAAATGCTGTATGACATCTAATGTATATCTGACACACCTAATGTATCACACATTTGACACAAGGTACAAGGTACATTAATTGTGAAATATTACAATGACAGGGACTCCTATATGCACCACAAATCCTGACATTGTTACGTGAATAAATTACTACTCGGCCCTGTATCCTTACATATATTGATTTAAATTCCTTTACGCAAATTAACATGTTTTTAACTGTATAAAACTATAACTAACTTCCCTAGTTTTGCCCTTCACACTTCCCTATTGACTGACTGGAATAATGCCTGAGTCAATCAAGCAAAGTTAAACATATCTTGCTGACAAAACCATCATGGAAGTCAACAGGGACAACTGATGGATAATCCTGTGCAGACTTTACGTGACGTAAACAATAAAAATAATACTGATCTAAAACGAATCAGTTGAGTGTGTTCATACAGTAACAGTCAGGCCCAAGGCTGAGAAGTTGATGGGTGGGTGAGAAGAAAGAATTATCACTGAATTATCACACTCCATCAAGGATTCTTTTAGTTCTTTTTTAAATATATCTGTAGCTGTTGTCAAAGTAACAAGTTCTTAAGCCCAAAACCTGCAAAAATGCAGGTTTGCTGACAGTTAGCTGGATCATGACCAAGAGGTTCATCTGAACACAAAAACGTCATTAAATAGTTTATGCAATTAAAGCAGCTTTTCATTTTACATTGCTTGTTTCTTGGGTGTCCATTCAGGAGAATCTCACCAGCCATGCACACATCATCACTTGTAGTCTAATCACATTCATTGGTCTCATTTAGGAGTGATCAAAGTCTACAAACAGTGGGAACATTGTGAGGCACAATGCAGAACGAATGATGCCACTAACAAAACGGGAACATGCAATAAATGAGACTCATGTCAGGTGAATCTATTAGCCCAGTGCATGTTGGTTCTCGACACATCTACCTAATTCAACTGCAGTCACATGATCAGCACTAACCCACGTCACATGACTGTTGATCATGGTTTCAACTTTCTACTCATTTAGCCTTTATTTAAATGTGAATGCAAGACAGCTTTGTCCAAGATTGACAAATCAATCCTCAAACCAAATTAGCTGGATGAGAACTGACAGGACCATTTTAGCTTGATAACAGCATGTTAGCCTGAATTAATTAAGCCACATTTGAAGAATAGGACCCTGATCTTAATATATGCCTCTCATAATTAATTAAAGATATTTTTTGTGTGTATCAAAGTCGAACAGATTGTATAAATTTGTAATGGTACAGTACTCTTACTATCTCAATATGCCTGCATATGTTTTGTAGCCTCTGTAACAGAACAAAGGTAGCCATACCTATCCATAATCTTCAACTATTAAAAAAAAGAAAGGAAAAAAAAGAATCCTGTCACAGTCTTGAAGATTCACTAAGCTACTTAAGTGCTTCACTTATGAAAGAGGACATTTTTATTAAATGTAGCACAGACTGAGTAAACATCAATAGTAAAACAACCACCATTCACTGACTCAGTTATGAAGGCCATGAAATGTTTATTTTGTTCTGAAACTTTCTTATAAATTTCCTTTGATTGAAATTTTATGAATACTGACAGATGTAAAGAAGATCTGAGAAAAAGACATAAGTGAGAGTTAAGATGTTCTGAGATGTGCTCCATCATTCGGGTGATCAAACATAGTACGTAAAAAGGTGCTGCTGAGTTTTAAAACTCCTCCAAAAGAAAGGGGATGAAGCAGAGGAATTATTTTCTTTCTCAAATGTGACAAGAACAATGTAAATGAACTCTGAAGAGAAGCACTATTAGTATGGAGAAGACAAACACATAAACACTATAGGTGTCAGTTGGTTCAGTGCTTTGTTTCATGAATAAAAGGGCCAAATTATATTCCTATTTATCATAACAAAAAATTTAATTACTCCCATCACAGTAGAAAAGCACAGCAAAACTAAAAGTTTCACAATATCTTGCTTCATTCTAAAAGGGTCTCTAACCAAACTAATATCCTGTATCTGGCTTAGTGATCATCTGTCAAGTTTATTGTTCATTAAAAACTATTTAAGAAATGTGGTTGAAGGCACATTTCTGTGCGTGTCTCATTGCATCGTAATGCACAGGCTGAATTTTTGTCAGTGCATGCACGTGTGGCAATGTGCATGTAGATATATGCATGTGAATGCCTGCTTTTATTTGATGTGATGTGAGGCATCAATTTTGTCTGGTTGATATCTCTTCCCGATTTAATTTGTGTAAACAGTGTTTAGCAATGCCCTGGGCCCTGAGCGAGACAATCACACAGACTGATGAAGGCAGGCCAAAGCATCTACTGTCAATGCATGGTTGCTATTTTCTCTATTGTTGGACACCTCCATTGAGGCAATAATTACACCCATTACAAAAGACACACTTAGGTGTCTTTCAGAGCTGCGTGGATGAGGGAGTGGGAGTGGAATAAAGTGTGATTTTTTTTTTCTATGTAAGAGTGAAAGCATTTTTGTATTTGTATGTGTATGTCTTTGTTTGAGTGTGTGGGTAAATAGATTTGTGTGAATGAAAATGAGCAGTGTCTTGATGTTTACATGTTTAATTGCCTGCAATAGAAGCCAGTTAATATTAATGATTTTGTTCCCGCCCGCCCCAGTTTGCATTTTGAGCTTTCAGGATTGTGTTTGCATATGTGCACATCACTTGTCAATCAAATTGCAGCTATTGACCGACTGAAATTAATTTCGTGAAGGAAAAAAGTGAATGCCCTTGCCTGCATGCACTGGTTAATTGATTCTGAGGGTATTATAGGATGGGGATGGGTGTATAAATGTGTGTGTGTGTGTTGAGGGTTGTCTGGAGAAAGAGAAAAATAAAAGACTTTGTGTATCTGGGGGTTTTGGGTGTGACTGCATCTACATGTGCCACTGCCATAGTTTTAGAGCGCCGCTAGCCTTATTAAAGGGTTTATTCGAGAGTTCCAAAGGGACTTCCCTCCAAAATTGCTTTTGAGAGACAAACTCATGACTTTGGGACTAATTGAACTTTATTGCCACTACAGACACAACTCAATAGAAGGCACAGCTTACAGATGGAGACTGCAGCAAGCTTTATCATGCTGAACATGAACTGGTTAGTTAACACACTATTTCTTGAAAGCTACGGCAGGAAAATGCAAAACAGCAGAGTTGGTCTGACTGCAACTCATCACAAGGTATTCACTTGTTCCTAATACATGCCTTTTTATGGCTTTCATCATCCAAGTTACAATTATTCCCTTCTCAACAACACTGATCACACACACACACACACAAACTGATACAAACCTCGGCTTTGATCTTGTTGTCTCCGAAGCAGAGATGCTGTAGGTAGGCTGCTGCATTGGACTGCACCGATGGGAACTGGTGCTGTAACATCTGGATCACCTCTGGCAGCTCCGGATCTCTCCACCCAAACTCTCTGCAGACAGACAGACAGAGACACTTTCATTCCTCCAGCCCCTGAACAAAGCATCTCGCCAAAATACAGGAGATCACCTGAAAGTAGTCCAATAAAAAAAAGTCTCTTCCCAACATACCCAGAGCCACAGATACACAAACATTCACTTACATTGGTACACAGCATATACAGTACAAAGATAGATAAACTGACAGTATGCATGAAAGAGAGATTTGCATGTCAAAATCCTCTTTATTCTGTTTTCAACCATAGAGTTTGAGAGATAGCTTTTCAGGCTTAACTGCACAGTCAGACAGAAATGATGCAAATCACACACTGGATGCCCAATTTGCCAAAATATTGTCATTTCCTCTCATCACAGGCACATTAAATTAGAGCTAGTGAAGATGATGGCCAGCAGGTTAAGCAGATGGCATCCATGAACATTTTTACAACTCAACAAGGAAAAGCTCAGACAGTATTTGAAAATAATTCAAGAGCAGTTGAGTTTTCCTTGAAGAGCAATACAGTGATTCTTTAAAAGCCTTTCAACTCTTTATGGCAAGATAATTCAACACATAGAGAGCTCATAAAAGCTTGAAACTGTGTTTTCGGGTATGACAATGGTAGCCATCACGCCTGACAAAGACAAAAGTGCCACTTACAAAGACTCCAAAGGAGATCGAAAAGAAAACCAGATCACAGTGTTTTCTGCATAGCTTGACTGGCATGTGATTTTATGTGAAATGCAAAGTGCAGAGCAAAAAGACTATAAATATGAATGTTTAGAATGACAGTGTCTGCTGGCAAAGTGGCTGGTAAAGATGATAATCCTAGAAATTACCACGTTGAAGGACAAGCTGAAGGGCAACAGCTCTTTTCTGCATTATCTTGGTGCAGTGAAAAAATAAAGCAGACGAGTCAATACAATTAAAGAGAATTTTATTACAACCGCAAATTGACAAAAGCCCAAAAATTGTTCTGTGTAAGCTTAGAAAAGAGGATAAAAAGTTTGAGGAATTGCACACCACAGCATTACTACTGCCTGCATGCTGTCTGCGGTTTGAGTGGTGTGAGTTATGTTCTACACTTTCTACCATTAGGAGTTTACACTCCTATGAGCGCACTGGACAAAGTGAAATAAATGTTTTGTCCCTTGGTAATACCCAGGAAATGGTCTCCTTTATTGTATTATCCCCTGCTGATAATTGTTTTGCTACGTTCCCCCAAATGAGGAAATTATGAGTGTGTGAGATAGTGTGGGTGACTGTGTGTGTGTGTGTATGTGTCTCCACAGTCTACTGTAATATTTTCTCCAATAACCACTCCATAAACTGTTTCTCTGTTACTTTCTCTCTCTCTCTTTTTCTCTCCGCACTTTCAGAAAACTGTCAACTCTCAATGTGATCTGAAGAAAACCTATGTTGAAATTTTGTGGCTCCCATCGATTGTGGTGTTTGAGGATTGATTTTGTTGTTTCTGCCTTCATGCTGACTGTTCTGTGCCAACATGCGGCTCACTGTAATCCCCATCAAGCTATCGTGAAAAAAATGTTGATTTATTTTGCCTCCTAGCTCAGTCGTACCAAACATGAAAATGTGGTAAATATGGGACAATTGACCTGCCTGGGGAGTTAAAATTGATGGGGTAGAGGGCTATGTCTGTGTCTGTGTGTATGTGTGTGTGAAGTTTTTTGCAGCAGAAAATGAAGCTTTGACACCACGCTCTCATCTCTGTCAGATCTAGCAAATGCGGTCTATGAAACATCTGTGAAAAGCAGCGCGTTCACGGGGAGTAAACATGGCTCTCAAAGATAAAGCAAGCTCCAGCGTGGACGGCTCTTTATCTGTCGAATGATAAGTGTTCATTCAGCCAGAAAGCAGGACTGAAGGAGGGAGTCAGAGGAGAGATAGAGAGAGGGAGGAAGAGGGAGGGATTCCCAAGGCATTTAGGGGATTTAGGAGGAGAGACCCTCAAACAACGCTCCTTAAATCACACAGCTAGATACCATCAGGGCAGTTTGTTTGTTTATGTGTGTGTGTGTGTGTGTGTATGTGTGTGAGTGTTTGGCAAGATTAAGACAGTATTATGATGTGTGTTTATGTGGACACAATTGCCTCAGTGACTGTTTGCCTATGTGTGAGTTTGTGTCTGTCTGTGTGTGTGCATTTGCAAGTGTTTTCATATTCATTTGTGTCTGTGCTTCAGTGTCTAAATGTATGTATCTGACAGTGTGTTAATGTGCATGGTTGTGTATGTATGTGTTTCAGTGTGTGTGTGTGTGTCATCCAGCCCCTGCAGCCTCCCAGCTCTGCCAGTGTAGTTAATAGAAAGCAGAGTGATCTGCTGATAAGATAAGCATCATGGCTCGCCATTAATTAAAAACCCTTGGTAGAGAGAAACAGAGAGACAGAGTGAGAGGAACAGAGCAGGAGCAAGGGAGAAAGAGGGAGACAGAGTGAAACACAGAGGGAGAACGAGGAAGGGGAGCTGAGGAAATAACCAGAGCGTTCAATAAAAACAGTGGGTACACCGGGCAAGAGGAAGCTGGTAGGAGATGGTAAAAATAAAAAATAAAAAAGAGAAAGAGGAAAACAACCCTTAGATGAGATGCCAGTCATGTCAAGACAGGTACTAATGAGAGCCACAGCCCTGGTAGACGCACCGCCAGGCGACAAGCCAACGATGTGAAACAGTGGGATGCAAACAGAGAGGAATACAGCCCGCAAAAGGGAAAACTGATCAAAGAGGCAGTGCCAACAAAACTGCGAGGCTCACATTAAATACCCACGTAGCTTTTGAGGAACAATATCCTGCCGCTTATGTGCCATATTCTTTATGTTACTTTATTATATTATACCTTGTGTGGCAATAATTGCCACACAGAAGAATTTGTTGACTTACCTTTTTAAAACCTGAGCTACACACTCTTGATACAACATGCTGGTGGGTATGAGAATAAATTAGGTGGCACTGCTGCTGCACAGAGCTCTGTGCTCCTGGTTAGACTGGTTACTTCGCCATTTCTTGAGGCATGCAGAGGCGTGATGCAGCAAAATACTTTGAATGGAAACACTAGGTATGGCAGGAGAGCAGTCTGACATATTGAGAATAAAGGCAGGTGGCAAGGGAGTAGGTGGAAGGAGGGAGGGTGGAGGCAGAGACAGAGTGATATAAATGGGACAGAGGAAAAGACTGCTGTGTGATGGTGCGGCTTTGATGCAGGCAAACACACACACACACATACACGCACGCACGCACGAAGAGGGAGGCAAAATGTGATAGAACAGTACAACACATGAAAATACAAGGATTATCAAAGGATTTCTTTCTTTTCATAAGACTTGTCTTCATCTCTCTTTTCATGTCCAGGTCCCATGAGACATCTGAACTTCTATCTGAAATCCCAACATGACCACTACTGATATATAGTAGGCACAGATGGATGAGTGTATGTACACACACACACACACACAGTGTGAAAACAAACATAGTCTAATCTGAAAAACCACTGATTGGATACACACCCAGCGATGCTCTGGTTCTAACAAAGCTGATTTTCATACAGATTGGTTGATTGCTGCTGTGAACAATTGCAGTTCCTCTACCTGGGAGGGGAAGGCTGAAGGTGGTGGTGGGGGGGATACATGAGTGACAGCAATACATTTTCCCCATGTTGCATCATTCATTGTCATGTTCCCTGTGTCCCTGAACTCAGATGGACAAAATAAATGGCAGTGGCAAAGTGTGGATGGATGAATTATGTAACAGAGGATGTGATAAATAACGACTAAACTTAAAAAAAAAAAAAAAACAGGAGGAAAAAAATGGGTCATTGGGTTATGTGGTTTAGTGTCTCATGTTCATGAAGAGTGCACAGAAAGGCAGCTGAGGGAAACGGCCTTGCACATAGTCACGATGAATTATCTATACCTGTCCCTAGACATACAATACAGTAGAACTAGTAATACAAACACCATGTAACTGGACAAATGGGCAGCTGGGTAACATCAGTAATGAGATCATGCTTCAAATGGAGAACTGATTTTTGAGTTACGAAATGTCAAACCCACTGTTTGAACACTGACATCGACTGGTAATGGACTGACCTTGTCATTTCATATGAGGTCTTGTTAATCTTGAATGAGCAGCCATCCTACTGGGGTGCCCTTGAGCAACAGAGTGAATCCCTACAAGCTTCAGTACTCTGTAGCTGACCCTGAAATGTGATTTGTGTGCAGAAGGGTCAAAGAGTTTTATTATATTACGCCTAAACTTCATACTATTTACAGCTAGGTTTTATTTTCAGCAAGAATCATTTAATATATTTGTAGGATTCACAGGAAAATGATGAATCCCTGTACTGTGCAGAAGACAAAAGCCTATGCATGCATGTATTTCGTGTAATACCACATATTTGATCTAATATTTGATCAGTAGATTAATATTACTGTGTTGGAGAACATTGTAAAATGTCTTCTCAAGTCTTTATTAAAACAACATGATATGATATTTGGTTATACTGGAAATACTCACTTTACAGTTTCACAACCTCACAGGGTGCGTGATTATAGACACGATTTCAAAAACTCAAGGGTATGTGAATTGGGTCTCCTAGCCCAATGCATCTGGAGTGACAACTCCACACAGGAAGACTGTCCCACTGGCCTTAATGTGATTGGACAAGACCTGTCATGTCTGTTAACTGATCGGAGGGTCAGGAATGGACAGACTGGCAGTGTGCATACAAAAGCAGATGCTAATTAGGACCTGGACATCAATCTTCATCACTGTGTTGGGATCGAGGGAGGGGGCAGGGAGAAAGGGGAGGCGGGGGGTGAGAAAAACGGGTGCGGGGGTGGAGAGTTGGGAGGTAGAGTGAGAGAACGGAGAGGAAAAAAAGCAGGACGAACTGCAGAAAGAAAGGAAATGCAATTCAAGTAATCTGCTGCACTGGTGATTACATTTCTTCTATTACTCTGGAGGAGATGAATAAGAAAACTGTCATCCTGAAAAAAATAAAAACAAACTTAATGGCTCATCCGTGCAAGCAGGTTATTACACAGGCGACATGGAATAGAGTGACAAAGTTCACATCAGGAGGATGATGGGGTGGATGGGTGAGTTTACACACCACAGGTCTTTGACACAGGAGACCACAGTTAATAATCCAGTGTTAATGATGTTGTGTGTTTTACCCATGACACTGACAATGACATGAAAGTCCTAAAAACTTAAGGAAGTACTCATTTGATCCCAAACCATGATCTTTTCCTAAACCTTACCAAATAACTGTTATGCCTAAGCCTAACCACACAGTGACTGTTGTGTCTGGTACGCCTGCTGCTGGTAAGCTTCTACGGGGCATTTACTGTTACCATGACGACAGAGGTCCAGTATGCCTGCTGCTGGTATGCTCCTATGGGTCATATCTGAGGGTAAGGTCGAGGGACCGATGTGGTTGTTTAAATTAAAGGTCCCTGTTGGAATAAGAGTTTGACTTTGACAGAGGACCAAATGGTGCACTTCATACTGTATATTAGCTATTAAATCATCCTAGCAGTCCACACTCATCTTTTTCCTCTTCTTTGCTTTATTTCTCAGGATGTGCATCCTCTCTTTGCCTCCAATATAGATTTTCTACCATATTTTACCTTTTCATCTTATAGATAGGTTAGGTGTAGTGTTGTTTTTACACATCACTCTCCCTGTGCACCTGTTAACGTGTGCTCTACTACTTATCCTCGGTTGGGTACAGAGCATTGGTGAAGGCAAAGTCAATACGAAGAAGTCTTCAGCAATTCCTCTGACTAGCAGCAGCCAAAATAAGATTCAAGTGAAGATGCACAAACATTGACTTTAAGTGCAGTGCAGAGTCTCTCTAATTAAAAGTGCAACTTAATTAAGATGCTATCCAGGAAAATAGCCAACACTGTGCCCTACTGACAAATGCTTGAATGAATTTTTAAGCTTTTCTTTCACACAGCCAGGGTGCAGTGGGATTCATCTCAAGAGTAGAAGATTACTGCTGGTAGAAATGGGCAGGAATTCCAGGTATATCTAAATTTTTTTTTTCTTTTTCAAGGAAAAAGAATATAAAAGTAAATTAATTTAAACAGTCTAACATTTGGGATGGTATATTTGTCCAGATCCAGTTGAGAATATTCAAACAAACAGCCACATGGAAAAGCCACATCTGGTCACCTATACATATTATGGTCAAATGCAGTTAATTAGCACTAGTTAATGACATTTTGGTAAAAGCATGCCACTCAGATTACATTTACTGACAGTGTTTTGTTCCTTAAGACTCCATAAAAAGCTACAAGGAGCAAATCAGGGTGGCTATTTGGGCATACAAGGCAAATGGCTTTGTCCAATAATGTCCAATATCATGTCTCCAGTTCATTGGTCCAATATTTAACTATTTAACTACAGTTAAATATTTAACTGTAGGAGTTGTTGCATGTTTCACAGATGACTGCAGTATTTAATGTCTACCACACAGAATTTTCTGTGTTGTCCTTGGCCATATTATAGCATGTTTTGCACATGCTCTTCCCCTGTGCTAACAATTTCTTTGTGTGGAACTCTGTTGCGGCTGGAAGGACTTAACACAAATCTCGGCCACAGTAAAGAGGATCAATGAAAGGTGGGGGAAGAGAGAGGGTGATGCTTGTAATAGCAGGGCAGACAAATGGATAGACGGGGATGGGTGGATGGAGCCAGGGATGAAACCCATCCAGAAATAAACTGTGGACAAAAAAAATCTGCAGTGAGTCAGCTGCAATGAAAACACCTCATCTTCTGTCATCACTCTCCTCCTCCTTACCCACTACTCCCCACTTACTGATGGGCAAATGGAAATGACTCTGGTAATCACAGATCACCTCTCTATGGAAATAGGAAAGTGAGCTGCAAGTATTAATTCCACACAGAAGGTAAGTCATACAGAGAAAGAGAGAGAGGAGGAAAAAAAGTAGAGAGAAGAAAATGAAAAACCATGAATAAAAGTAAGGGAATGTGTTGCAGAGAGTGCAAAGGAGAGAAATGACGGAATGGAATGGACAGAGGAAGGGTATATCAGCTCTCTTCTCTGGCTCATCGCTTCAGTATGAGACGCCACATGTGACTTTCTCACTCTTCTTTTATTCCTTTTGTTTGCACCACCATCCCTGTTTTTCATTCTCTCACTGCCTCTCTCTCTCTTTCTTGGATGAGTCTGGAGATTTGCCATCCAGAGCCTATGCAGCAACCACACAGACTAAGAGAAAAATCAATACGCTTTCTCTATGGCATCCCCCAGCTGGGAAAAGGAGGCTCAGGAGGTTGAATAAAAGTGAACAAAGGACTGAGTGAGAAGAATGAGAGGTGTTGAATGAGACTGACTAACACTGAATGGGACAGAGAGACATATGATGGTGGGAAAAGAGCTGGTGATGAAATGTACTGTATGTCATTAGCAAGCTCAAAGAGAACTTGAGAAATTCATTTAATTAGATTTTACATCATTGTCAAATCATTATATACTATTAAACATTATAAATATAATTATTATGTATATATATATATATATATATATATATATATACCAAGTCCATGTTGTGTAAAAAGAATAAAGAAGCAGAAGTTAAAATACTTATTTGCATTTATTGAGGTAAGCACTAAGTAAAGTTACAATTATTAGTGAAAAGCTGTTCAAGCTGACTGGCAAAATAATTAGGATTCTTTTACTGAGAAGAAACATAGCCCAAAAATTATTTGATGAGGTCAAACATCTGTCTTTATCTGCTCTTTAGTCGTAAAACACTAAAATCTTCTTCTTAATATGATTTTCAAGTAGGCAAGTACACTTCATCTACAGTTCTTGTACAATTCCTGAGTTAGTTGGGAGGAGTGATTATGCAAAAAGTGTCAAGTCCAAAGGAGAAATCACACACTGTGGGAAAGAGGATAAGATGCTTTTTATCTTTGAGTGTTCCTGTTCTTCTACTGTATCGCTCTCCGCTGAACTGCTCTACTGCCCAAATGCTTCATCAGTTTAAAGCAGTTTATGAATGTTGGTCTTTTCTACTCTTTGCCCTTTTGACTATTCGCTTTGGAGAAGTGCGTATGCTTGGAAATTAAAATGTAGATAATGTCATTTAAGAGTGTGCATGTGTATGTGTGTTTGGTATGGGTGGGGCCCAGTGAAGGGGAACATTAGTGTGCAGGGCCATGGAGCGATTTGCCAGGGTAAGGAAAACACAAACGCCGGCACTAGGCCTTGCAATTAGCTGAACACACAAAATCGGAGGACTAATTGAATACGGCATTAAGCTGACAGACAGGTGTTCATTTATATACACACCCAGCGAAGGGCGTGCACACATGCACGTACACAGGGTACTGAATAAGTACACACTGTAGCTAAGCAAAGGCACGCACACTCACATGCACGTAAACATTCAATAGAGCACTCACACATGTGCACACCCTTGCATATTCCATATGCATTGAAGACACACAAACGTGCACTTCCATATCTACAAAGAGGCAAAAATACACACATATTCACACAGCTATTATCCAACATTTGCTGATCAGTAATTTTCAGCCCGGTGGCACTATTCCCCCGTTACACAGTGCAATTACTGGGTGTTTACACAGCCAAACAATAGGCCAGTGAAACATACACTCAGACATTCATTAGATGGGCCAATAGAAGCCGAGGTGACCTAGACCGTTAAGATGTATCACACACCACCATCATTAAGATTGAGCTGTGTAATCTACTGTATCAAAGCAGGAATAATGCATAATCTGGTTCTGTCACAACATCTATCCAATTGAAAAACAGTGGTGGCTGTGGTGAGAGATACAGTGTAATACAATTGACTTCATCAAGCTGCTACTCTCATTGTATTATATATTTTGTGTACTCTAGTCTTGTCCAAAATAGGAAGAAAGCCATAGTTTGGTATTATTGTATAATTCACTGCAAGGAGTACTGATTGTCGTTGATCGACCATCCAAATTCACATCAAGGAAAAGCGGAAGATAAGTGGACCTCAACGGGAAACTCCAATTTATGCTCCACCCGTGACACCAGTGAACTACCATCAGCAGAATGCCTGGCAATGACGTCCGATAAGGCTGAGAAGAACCACTCTAACTTCTGACACGTTACAACACAAGTGAACAAATTGACCAATCAAATCCCCATCCACTACACTCAGTCAATCAAAGCGCAGGCAGATGATTAAGTTGGTGGATGGAGGAGAGCTTGCTGAAAAATTACTGCCCCATTGTCTCTTGATTTGCAAGCTGAGATGCAATCATGTCAGCGAGTCTGCTCTGGCCTCTAAATGACAAACAAGAAAGGTGAGCTATTTTTACTGTGATGATGTTAATGAGGATGCTAGCCTCTGCACACGTGTGTCTGTGTGTGTGTGTGTGTGTGTAGGTGGGTGCGTGTACATGATATGACCAACAACTGCACCTTCACGCCTCACCCCTAATGAAGGTGCCACACTGTCAGTATGTGTGCCCATGTGTATCATGTAACCACAAATTATCCGGAATTATTCTGCCATGTGACTCTGAAGGTCAAGCTAGATATTGGCACTGTCTATGCATGTGTGTGTGTGTGGGCGCATGTGCACACGCGTGTAATGCATTCATCAACTGTCAGATTCACATTACAGAGCCAGACATTTACAGTAGAGGTCAGAGCCCTGCCCTGACACTAAACAAGAGAGATAACTTGCCAGACAACATGCACACACTCGGAAGCGTGCACACACAAACACACACTTTTTTTTTTTTTTTTTTTTGGCTTCGTCTGTCTTAATTTTTTCCCCCTTTTTGTCTTGCACACACCTGTACAGACCTGTGAATCCTTCACACGCCACATTAAATCCTAAATTCCCCCTCAGCATCTTTTCTTTCTTTCCCTATCTCTTTTTTTTTCTTTTTTTTCTCTGCTATGTTAAAGAGAAGGGTATAGGGGAAGTTAAACTAAAACACCAGTAGAGCAGGGTAAGAGGAGGCCAAGGTGACAAGCTGCACAGCTCCAAATAAAAGCAAAAGATGAGCTGGAAACAGAAAGGAGAGACAGACATTTCCAGTGTGTTGAGTATGTAATGGGTATACTGCACACAATTAGACAATTACACACACACACTTGCAGACATCAACTGTCTTAACTATGAAACTATGAAACTATGATTTCTCTGATCTTACTACTTCCAAGACAGTTTTCACACACTTTGTCTGGTATGTGTGTGTGTGAGAGAGAGAGAGAGAGAGTGAGTACGACAGCATTATTCCACTGAAAGCTTTCAGTGACAGGTTGCATTTCGTGTTCAGTCTCAGTTACTGGGCTTTGTTAAAATCCTTTGCTGTTTATCTGCTTTATGTCTGAATGTTAGTGCCAGGGTAGTCTATTGCATGGATGTGTTATGAGGGCCATGTGGAGATCAAACAGTACATAACATGGCACTAAAAATGTAATCACCACAAAGTGTTTAACAGTGCATTTGTCTGTGATTGTGAGTGGACCATAAAACAAAAGCCACTGGGCACAGTTGCATAAAAAGCCTCCCACTGATACCAAGAAATTTGTCATGCACATGCACTCCTCTAATTGGGGTTTTACCCATTAAAACCATACACACAAATTAAACACAATAGCTTCACACAGAGCTCTAGTTAAGGGGATCCTTGACTTCTTGGATCACTGGAGTTGGTGGGCCCACTCAGTAATCCACCCTCATCTGTGATTTAAATATCTGCAGCCATCAATACCTTGAAACAATGATTGTAAATGTGCTGCTTTGTTAATCTTGCTAGTCTGCTTTTTTCTAAACTATCTACCATCCAAACAGTTCCCTTAAAGAACAGGCAACGGTGCAGCTCTTCTATATCTAACCCAAAATGGCTCCATAATTCATTTTGATTCGCCTCTGCCCAGGCATTACAGGGTAATTTTGAACTTAGCTTACAGTTCACCTTGAGGTGACTAAACTCTCCTTGGGCACCGTGTGAGTTTGGGTGTGAGTATATTAATATTTCAGTATTGCCTTGTGTGCAGCCTGTTTGTGAGAGCGAGATAGTGCAATTAGCAAGGTGACGCAAGAGGGAAGAAAAACTAATAAACCAGTGATTAGCTTATGCACCTGCTATTCTCATTAGTTCACACTGGGGCAATAATACAGCACGGAGGAACAGAAGCAGTACAGTATTTGCTGAAAGCTGTGCGAGACAATACGAAGAACATGCTGGTAATGATGCTGTGACTATGGAGATGATGACATAAAGAGTAAGAAGATAGTAGTAACAAAATATGAATAAAACAATAAAACATGATGTAAAATGAAAGATTAAGACAATTGAGCACTATGTTTTGACTACTTCTGTGCACAGAGTATCCCAGTGTATGAAAGCAGATGATAATGGAAGGAGAGGAAAAGGTGGAGGGATTAGAATGTTGTGATTATGATATCAATATTTATGTTAATGGTCATGATATGTGTTTGTGTAATATCTCTGACACAAGAACCAGTGATAGGCAATGTGCTCTCATAAAAAATGGTCAGCTGCATTTGAATATTTTGACATTTCTCATGTGAGAATGTGTGTCATACAGCTACACACCTGCTTAAGGACACACACACACACACACACACACACACACACACACACACACACACACAAATACAACCTTCAAAAGCAGATTAAGTGACACTAAAAGCAGTCATCCATTTCAAATGAGAAGGGGATGGAGGCGAGAGAGGAATAAGGAACAGAGCTGTGCAATAGAAACATCACATGCATGCTGGAAAATGTCTGGGGTCATGCAAAAACACAGTATATTCACACTTGCTCCAATGAACATAAAGTAAAAAGAAAGATCTTATAGCAATATGTTAGCAACTTTAGAAACACTGGCTCCTTCATTAGGAATCTAGGTGACACCTATGATCTTTTATTTTCCACCTTTTTAATCAGTTTGATCTGAGGTTTGGGTTTATTTGCTGCCTGATATTCACTGAGCAACAATTCAATGATACAGATGACTGCATCTCTAACGTGGGATAATTTGGTGAGGAAACTTTTATTTTCCATGTTCACTCATCCTTGAAAAATGATTGCTGGCATGAAAGTAAAACCCATGATGGAATAGAAGTTAAATTATTACCTAGCTCATGCAATGCTTTTTTGACAGCTCTGTGATCAACCATGTCACATGGAAATTACATTTCTATATAACTAATCTGCTACAGCAAGTTGTAGGAAACATTACCACTGGCTGGATGTATTTTTTGATTGAATGAGCATTACACTTATTAATGGCACTAGATTCGCCAACGTGGCTGGAATGGGTAGTAGATGTACAAAGCACATGACCGCCACACCAGAGACCACGATTTGCATCCAGAGACCTGTGGTTAGTTTTAGGTAACACAAGCATTTAAAGTTAAAGTTAAAGTTAGGGAAAGACTGTGCATTTTTTATGTAATTAAAGATATTGTGTCTGGAGTCATTGTGTATATTTTTTGTGTCAAACCAGACCACAATCACAAGTGCTCTGAGTGCCTAAACATAACTGTAAAAAAGAAATGCTGCAGTCGCCACAAGTGGATACTGAACTGAAGACAAAGAGAGAGACTGTCTCTGGACATTTCACAGATATGTTCAGTATCCCTGTATTTGTGACTTGCCAGATACATAAGTAAAAATTATAGTGTATTCTCATCATGCTAATAGAAAACACAATCCAGTTGCAATTTTCTTTCATATAAAATGAATTTGTTGTTAGAATAGCAGTTAATTCTGACAGTTTTAAATGCAATACAGCACAGAACTGGCATCGAAAATTACACAGAATATTGATCCTGTCCTGATGTAAATATATGGTCCGCATTTCACAAGATTCATGCCTTGGCACGGACAAATGAAATTTCAAGACTACAAAATCAGTGAAGTGAATCGGGCAAATACACAAAAGGTACAAAATGTACACAGGGGAAAAGCAAACACGATCACGCATGAATGCACATGTTACTTATTGCAGTGTGTGCTGCTGCCCCTCAGGAACACACACACACCTTCACTAAGAGGGGTAAGACAACACCACCAACCTCGTCCAATGATTCATACAACAGCCTGTTCTGCATCTATTCCTCACATCACCATGATCTCTCTCTCTTTCTAATTGTCTCCCCTCTTCTCTTTCTCTATGTCTTGTACTCTCTCTCTTTCCGCCACGGTTCTACCAAGATTTGTGTTTCACTTGAGTCATGATATTATGGAGGTGAAAACATACACACACTTGGATGTGGACAGAAATGCACACTCAGATGCAAACATACACACAGGACCAACATCAGCATGGTGAGTAGAGTCTTAGGAATCACTTCATACCCTACAGAAAAAAAATGTTTGATGACAGGGAAGAGACGGAGAGAGGACGAAAGAGAGAGAGAAAGCGAGGGAGAGAGTGGAAGGGATTAATATGGAGGGGAAGAATAGACAGGCTGCTTTAATAGACACAAAAATCCCAACGGGGGGAAGTACAGAGGAATTTTGTGTTTAGACTGAGCGAGGGAGAAAACACTTCAAGCGTTGGACGAATGCCTACACCTACCAACCCATCATCGCTGTCAAGCCTCCTCCACCTGCAGAAGCGCGATGGAGAGGGAGAGATGGAGTGATGGATGCATGCCGGAGAAGTGTTTCTAAATTGAGTCAGCACCCCTAGAATGCGTCAGAGTTATTTTATCATGACTCGGTGAAAAAAATTGGATCGACTCTGCAGATCACAAGTAGGGGGTCTATGATCAAAACCGCAGTGTTTCCCAGGGTGAAAATAAGTGATGAAATAAATAATGAGATGGCCAAACACCTATTTTTACATGGTAGAAAGCAGTGGTTGGCCACACAGCAAATAACTGTTGTGGGACTTCTTGACAATGGCTACAATCAGCACTATGTCATCGATGATTTTTTAGCCGGGGTAGAATCCGTGAACACAAGCATGCTGCTATGCACACAGTCTACTCTAATGGTGACTGAGCAGTTGCACTGGAACAGAGGATGGGTTAAAGGCCTTGCTCAAGGGCACTACAGTGGTGGCGGCTAAGGAGGGACTTTCAAATGCTGCTGTTTCAAATCATCCAGACTTATCCTGACAGTCTGGGGATTGAAGCAATGACCTTCCAGTGACAAGCCTGCTTCTGGGCATCTTGCATTACTGAACCCAAACTGCTGACCTGTATTTAGTTTAATGCTCTTGTGATCTTGCAGTTGTGAATACAGCTTTTTGGAGGTTGTTGACTTTCTTGCAATATGTGTTTTCTCCCTCTCCGTCCTAGTACAATATTGACAGTGACTTTGCTTTTTTAAGGGCCTCAGTGGAGAATTGAAATGAAACACATTTCAATGTGATTTGAGAGTTCTTCCTTTTAAGCCAAAAAGCAGCGTTAAATCTCATGGAAGCAAAAGGAGACCAGTAACCTCCAAGGAGGCAAAAGGTTAAATCTACAATATATATTATAAAGAGTGAGCCTACTGTACATAGGCTTTTGAAAAAGACTGCATGCTGGTTCTTTAAAATCTTCTTGTGCTGCTGCTTCTTTGTCCTTATGTAGGGTTTGGCAACACACCTGTGAGTCAGTCTCGAAAGAGAAATTTTGATTGAGAACAATATTGGCTTGAGTTCTTGGCATATGTGGATATGAGTGTGAGTGGGCATTTAAGGCTTTTATTTTAGTAAACACACTTCCACAGGGATGTATTGTGAGATGACTGTTGACATGCAGATGACTTTGTATCTCCGCAGCAAACGTATGACTTTCCTTACACTTTTTTTTTACATCAGGTTTACTTTTGCAGAGGTTCAATTTTTATTTAATAAAGCAGTCCCCTCTTTCTTTGCATCTATCTGTTTTCTCCTATACTTCTGTTCTCCCACCTTCAGCTTTATTTTAGTTCTGTGGTCATTACTGAATCCCGCTGGGTCCAATAACAAGCGCTGGACGCATGATTTCCTGCAAGCAACTCAGCTGAAAGGTCAAGATCCCTCTCCTGCACAACAACTCTACATCTCACTGACCTTAACATCTGCGACCACGTGGAAGATTGAGCTTTGTGAAAAGACAGTAGTGGCGGGGAAGATGTACAGCTGCTTGAAATTAATGTCTGCTGTGAATGTTAATGGAAAAAAAAGCCAATTAACGAAAATGTACATTTATCTGAGTGTAGAGTTGATAGTGCTGAGTTCATGCAAGACTGCGCTGAAGTCCGAGGGAAAATAAAATCTTAGTAGCACTGGTCTGGTGAGGGTAGTTATATTGATAGCACTGTGCTACACATGTAAGTAAGATACTCACACTGAGCTGTACCCAGAGATCCATATAGAGAAAATTTGCCTTAACTGGAATACAGACAGAGCTGTATATTTGGTTTATATATTTGGTCTGAAGCTAAAAATTTGATTTAAAAAAAAGATTTTACAAAAGATCACACAAATCAACAAGACTTTTTTTTGGCCATAACAGCTGAAACACCTGCAAGCATTAGTATCACTGACAAAAAACTGTTTTTAGATTAATTTCAGTACATATTAAGATAAAGATCATATATATGATATTTATGGTCATATATGTACTTAGTTTCTACCTGCGTACCATTAGGTCAGTTGATAGAGTATGGTTGGGCTGTGCTGTCAAGTATGAGCTAGAGGAGAGGAGAGGTGAAGCGAGGCGTGGGGAGGAGAGAAGATATACAGTAATTTTGCTGGTGTGACATTTTCCCATAATCCCTCCGAAATGCCGCCAGTGTCAGGAGAGGCAGAGAGGTGGTGGGAGGAGGAGAGATGGAAAGCATCTATTGCTAAACTTTTGTTGAGTACGAAGCAGTTGAAACATCATATATTGACCTTTTTTTTTTTTTTACCCCCCCAACCCTGGAGATTAGTATGTCTTGCTGAATAGGGGCATCTGCATGTGCATGCATGTTCCTGTGTATGTGTGTAAAAGGTTTGATGGATGTTAATCGAAGAAATGTTAGTGGCAGTAATTACCATAAAAAACAATAACACAATGATTGGATCAAAAGAACATGACAGATTCATTACCGACTGCACACATCACATACCCACACACACACACACACACACACACACACAGAAACACACAAAATGAGAAAACATGGCTCAAGCACTGAAACAGTGAACACAGCAATTAAGTCCATGCTTTCTATTTGGATTCATTCTTTCATATCATGCCATTGTTAGCCTTCGCCTCTATTTTTGGGTATGTGTGAATCTGATCTATATGCCAATTTCTTTTCCATCCATCCATCATCTATACTGCGGGGAACATCCTGGCCAGGTCACCAGTCTATCACAAGGCTGACGTATAGAGGCAGTTTAGCATTACCAATTAACCTTACCTGCGTATCTTTGGACTGTAGGAGAAGGTGTGGAGGAAGGCCACACCTGTCCTACCTGTATACCATTACTGAATGATAATATATGTGTAAGTGTGTGTGTGTGTGTGTAACTACCAAATGGCTACCTAATTCATATTTATCTTTCTGTCTGTCTTTGGTCTATCCTTTTATCTCTCAGGCCTGAGATTTAGGATGACGCTCACCGCAGCAGAGAAGTAGGCAGATGCACAACGTTGTTATCATCCCAAGGTCACACACACGCACACACACAACACGTACAAACAGATAGGCCACCTCAGAAAAGGAAAATAACTACAATGGGCAATTTACCCAGAACAGCCAGGGATGATGGCCAGGGCGCGCACGCGCACACACACACACACACCACACACACACACACACACACACACACCACACACACAGCTGTGCCTCAGGGCCAAGGCTCTGGCAATGCATCATTACCCTCCCTTGGAGGTGATTCCATATCCCAGCATGCATTTCTCATGTGGAGAGGAAATTACCCCTGGGCCGTGCTGAGAGCCAATAGAGTGTGTCCTCTCCCCTCTATCTTTCTCTCTCTCTTCCTTCCTTTCTCTTTCTTTAAATCCCTCGCTCATCCCATGACTGGGTCTCTCACTCCCTTGCTGTCCTCCCTCTCTCACTCCGTCTCCCTAAGTCACCCAGTTACTAACTCATCCTTTTATCCTCCTCATTTTTCTCTCATTGCCAATTTGTTTGTCTCCTCCTCTTCCCATTTTGTACATCTGACGTAGAACACAGATTAATAACAAAGCACAAAAAGGTACTGACCGACTCCCTTTCTGTCCCGCCCTCTGTCTTTTAGTCAAGCAGTTGTTCGTGGTGAGGTTAAAGATCTGAGTTACCCTTCTGTTATCCCCTGCAGGCAGAGTGCAGACAGCGTGTCCCTAATGTATCCTTTATTAATCTATCTCATTACCAAGAGATCCATATACATCAACTATAAAGAAATAAATAATATAAAATAAATGCAATATTTACAAAGCAAAGCATGGTTGCATTCTTAATAGAGTCACTGTTGCAAAGAAGCGGCTAAATTGTCATGTCAGCATTTTCTTCTCTTGGTAGAAGATGTTTTTAAAAATATCAGTCTGGGAGCGGGATAAATCATTTGAGATTCACCTGCGAAAGGACAAATATGCTGCCTTTGTAACAAAGAGCAACAGATGCAACAGGCCTGTGTAATAGTAAACATAGAAGATTTAAGATTCACCTTTTATTATGTATTATATTTAATAACTAGTTATTTATGATCAATGTAATCCAAGGAAAGAAGAAAGGAAATGAAGGAAATACGACATGGTTTCTAGGGTGCACTATGTGTGCACAGTGGTTACAGAGTTAGAGCAAGTGGTGCACATGTGATAGTCTCACCCTCTCTCCTTGTCCCTCTCCATGGTGCTGAAATTTTCAAACCAAGCGTGTCTTTGTGTCTCTGTCCATGGTGCAGAACTATGCCACTTCTGTCTCTCTCTCTTACTTTCTCACACATATTCAAACACATGGAACAAACTAAATGAAATGCATATCAGTTCATTCATTTCTATGACATTCTATCAATCAGAATATGCTAAATTATGCACTTGGCAGGCCGGACACCGTCTCTCATCATCTGTGTGTTACAACCAGACTATTAATATCTTAATGTATACAGTTGATATTTGTGTAACAATCTTAAATTAAAGAATAGATTCAAATACAGGGATCACTCAGGAGAGTGACCAGGAGAGAATTCAAAAACCAGAGCCTTTACTTCAAAGTCAGAGGTCACACACAAGAAGTCAGTGGAGCATGCAGTGCAGGCAAGGAGCAGGCAGCAGGGAAAAAGTCATACATAAGGAATACTCAACTAGAAGCTGGAAAGCTTGACCAACTGGTAGTGCAAAGATAATCCGGGAACTGAAAGTGGGGAAAACTAGGGTATGAAATGAAGCCAGGAAGTAAAACAACCATGAACACATAGGACGAGTGATTTCAAAATGAAACAGGAAATAACTACAGAGTCCAGGCAAAATGCCATAATTTGAAACACTGTGCAAATTTTCCCTCAGAACTTATGGTAAAGGGTAGAAAAGCAAAGCCTTTTCATAATATAACCTAGACGCTTTAATTAAATATCTTCAAGGTATAATATGTAACCTTTCTGCATTAAAATGGGCAAAAAAATGACTAGATTTCTGTTGTATATTTTGTTGATTTGTGTTCATACATTATGCCAAATGTTTCCAGCAATTTTCAAACCCAGAGAAACCAGTAATTTTAATCAAGGCAACGGTCTGTTTCATTTGGTTGTCAATCAATGGCATCATATGCCATTTGTGTTATGATTATTGGCCAGAAGCTGTCAAAACTGACAGTTTATCCAGTTTTAAATCACATTTCACTTTCAGATTTTGGTCGCTTTTAACTATATATGTTAACTGGATGAAGGATTTTAATCATCAGACGTCTGTATAATAAGTTATCAGAGAAACAAGCTGAGGAAATATCAGCGGCAGCTCAGCTTGCAGCCCCTCTGAGATGTCCTGTGTCCGCTGAACCACATCGGAGAAATTCAGATTTTTAATGTGGAACTGCTTTATTCAGTGTTTTTATCAGATTTTATCACCAGGTCTGTTTGTTATGGAGAGGAGGAGACGTCTGCAAATACTTCAAAAATCTCCTAAATGATTGACACTGAGGGAATCATAACTGAGAGAAGCTGGTGCAATGGTGGTGAAGGCAACAATTTCCATGATTCCATGCTACTTCACAACATCAACAATAAACTGTTTCGGTTGAGAGGCCACTAGTAGCAGCAAATTACATGCTGTGGATTCAATGTCTCTTTGACAAGCTGTGTAACATCAGATCATATTCTTCCATGTGTACAGCACAGACATTATAACCTGCCACTTATCACTGTTGCTGCTTGGATTAGTTTCTGCCAAATCTAACTATATAACCATTTGCTGTGAATGGTTAATTTCTTTACACAAGTGTTTTGACAGAACTGTATATGTTGGGTCACAGCCAAAAGCACAAGCACAAGCACAGGTGCTGCCAAAGGGTTTTTTTTTGTGAGTGGTGGTAAAACTGCAAGGACTAATTCATCAAAAAAGTGTCAAGACAACCAAGAGTTACAAAGCAAGTTACATATGCAACATAATAGTGTGCACTGCCCAGCAAGAACAGTACTGAAAATGGAGAGCACTGTATTATATTCAGGATCTGGGACTTGCCCAATGGCCACAGCAGAGATCTACTCCAAGTAAACATTATCTGCTTCCAGTTTACACAATAGAAATTCCCAGGTGCATCCTACGGTAAACTGGGTACTGAAGACATGAGTGGGTCTTACTTTCGCTTAAGTGAGTATAGGGTCCCCTGTCTAAATATAATCCTATTGTCAAGACCTACTACACAATGTGCACGCGCACATGCGCGCGCGTACACACACACACACACACACACATACATACACAGGCTGCCAGTGCCTCAATTTCCATTTAAAGTAGGTATCCCGTCTGTTAGAGTTATACATAAACCATATGTATCCAGCAGAGCAATGCACTTACACAAACAGACAATAGTCGCAAGAAGGGAACACAAGCACTCTGCTTCTCTTTCATGCATGTGAGCATAAATAAACATTGGCACTACTGACCAAACACACACAACACAGACCCACACACACTCACAAACATGCACAGAGTCACTGCTGACCATTACAGATTTCCCATAAATAGAGCAATGTGTTCTGGCTGTGAGCCAACAAACACTGACAATAAATAGGGAGCGCTGACAACGGCACGTCACACCAGATCACATCATATCAAAGTACTGTAAATAGCAATTTCATGTCAGCAGCTCTATTGTATCTAATGAATAATGGAGGCACATGGGGTATTTCTTTTACCTTTACCTGTACAATGTTCATATCTATTGTTGCAGTGATGCGGCTCTGGATTATGGTTTGCTTGAGATGTAAGGTCTGTATGTGTGTGGTATCACCTAAACACAAAATTGGAAACAATCTTCATTCAATTATAACAAAAGATTTGTAACCTCAAACATCTAACACTACAACTACTATTGTTAGGTGAATACATTTTGGATTGGTGGAGAAAATGCAAATGAGAGGAGTTTGATTTATCTTATCCTGAGTTAAGTGCTGTGTCTCCATTTCAGGTTGGTTGGCTGATGAGATAAGTCAAGCACATTCAAGTTCAAACAATACCGCAGGCTCGTTTTTGATCACAATGTTACAACTTTCCTTCTTTTTTTCTTCTTGTCAATTCTCATTTCTAGACCATGAATTCTCCTCATTTACACTACTCTTGTTTGTATGATGTTTTTGCCCTCTACACGCTTTGTAACAATAACCATTGGCCCCCGTCTCCTTGGTCCCCAACTCCCATCCTCCCTTAGCTAATGTTCATCTCTCTCTCCCTCCAGTCCTTACTCACAAACCCACACTATGTGTGCCATCATTCCCTCCCTCCTTTCGTTTTCCTCTTTCTTTGATCCCTCAAGGTATGTCTCCCTTATTCCCTACACAAATGTCTCTCTGCGCTTTCTACCTTCACTTAAGATTCTTTCCTTTATTTGTTCCTTTTTCATTTCATTGGTTTTGCCTTGCATTCTTAAAATCCCTTCTTTTATTGGTTTTGCAGGTCTGAGCTCAATCATTTTCATCTTCATCTTGCTCTCTACATTGTTTTTAATATTCAGTTAAACCAGGAAACTTAGAGGGGGTGAGAATCTCCCCCTCTAAATCTTCCACAGAGAAGCACACAAGCAAAACAATGAAGGGCAACACTTATCTACATTATACCCTGCCCTTCTCCACACTTCTGCTCCATCTTTCTTCTATTTTTTTTACCTCCCTCCATCTTGATCTTAATCGATCTACCACCCTCCATTTTTCCCCTTTCTACCAAATTCCCCTCCTCCCTTTATATGTATTTCCTACCCTCTTCTCTTCATCTGCCTCCTTTCTTTCCTTCCCCCTTCTCCTCTGCTGTGTTCATCTTCCCTCCCTCCCTTTAGATTCATTTCCCAAGTCCCTCCTTCTATCCCTCCTCCCTCCCCTTATCTATCTTATCTCCCTCTCTTTCTCCCCTTCTCTCCTCACTCCCATCCATTAGCGGTTATTGAGTTTTCTTTTTGTGTCGCTGTCCTCACCTCTGCTCTATCCTGCTCACTCTTCTGCGACTGTAATAGTCCCTAACTGTGTAACTGGCTGCCATGCACCCACATAAACACATGCACATAATACAGTAATGCACATACGTTTGGCATAGAACATGCTTATGATTTTATATATATATATATATATAATATATATATATATGTACAGTCTCCTCCTAGGCACACAATACATGCTTCCACACATGCACAATAACACACACAGACATAACCCATGCCCTCACTCAGAGTGTTTCTTGTCTCTAATAGCTGCTAACTCATTTAGCACTTCATGTTAGCTCAGCTAGATCCAATTACAGCAAGAGAGAGAGTGAAGTTTGAGTAGGAGGCCATTTAACCTCATGGCAAAGAGAAATGTAACACATAGCTGTGATTCATTGATATCAAGTAGAGTAACAGATCACATATCTAGCAAGGTTTTATGAAAAGAAAATTTAGGGACCCTCTGAAAAACTTCCAATGACAAAATTTACGACGACGTCAAACACCAAGTATTTGTCAGTATAAACAAAATGTATCTCATGGCCCTGAAAACTCAGAAAAGCTAATGTCAGCTATAACCTAACCACATATGACAGGTGTGAGTTTTGATAATGACTGAAACTGAGGCATTTAAGCACTCCCCCCCCCCCCCCCCCATATTGTAGACAGTGTCTTTTTTGATTATAAAGCAGCTATAAATACTGTGTAAGTATCAAAACAGTCCCACAAGCCCACAAGTGTCTCAAAACAAGACATCAGGACTTCTGTAACACTGTGATGTCACAACCCTGACCTGGACCCACTAACCTTTTTCTCAGGCAATAGAGAGGTTGTGTTGTTATGTGAATGAAGAAGGGAGGAGATGTAGACCTATGCTGAGGTGGTTTGGAGTTCATGGCTAGGCTAAATTGAAAGCAAACGCCACGCTGAGTCTAAAGCATTTTCACACCATCAGGCTCCAGCTAGTACAGTATCTGAATTTTAAAATAGTCATGAATAACTTTGTAACTTTTAATTGAACAAGGTTTTATTGAACTCTGTAAGGCAGCATTCAACACACAAAAGAGCTCTAAAAATACAGTGTACATTTCTGTAATAGAGGTTGAGGAGACAGACTGCACTTTAATCTTTTTACTGTCTAAAATAAAGTGCAAAAGCACGAAAAATATATTTCTGGTTCTATGCACATGCAGTATATGAAGCTCGAAGCAGTAAGGGAAATACAGTTATCTCTTATGTACGCGTATGTGTGTTTTATTATTATTACTCCTATGGGCCAATAATAAACACTTCTTGAAAGTACAGTAGATATAATAGTTTCTGTATGTTTGAGTGTGTTTGTGAGCTAAATTTACTCCCTAAACCAGATTCTACATTTTCCACATCCTGAGCCTGGGTATTAAAGGTTAAGAAACAGATTTATAAAAATAGGCAGACACACTACATAAATGCCACATTTCATCCTGTACACTGCTTTTTAATGAAAACACACCATTTGGCATTCCACGGGGCAATAATTCATGCAACACAGTGTTCAGAGTGTTTTGTGGTTGTAATTGTTTAGTAGCTTTTTGCTTTGTTTTTTGTTGTTATGTTTTGTTCAGAACTTATATCAGTTCCATCAATTCAAAGTAAAAGTAAAGGCCAAACATTTATAACCGGATCTCCATACAGCACAGTATTAAATGGCAGCAAATGAATTGACAAAAACAAAATTTGATCCCGCCCAGCTACGTAAATTTGAAGGACTAATGAGCATTCAAAATTCAAAATCTTTTTTCCCTATGCAGTATATTGCTGTAATCAGTTTTCATATCAATAGCCAAACTTCTGAGTGCGCACTGTACTCTGTATGTGTGTGTGTGTGTATCTTCTTCCGCAATGTATGAGATTATTCCTTATCTTTGTACTCCCTTCTTGCTTCTTTTCACAGTGTCTCTTTGGGAAACTTATTTCTACCACCTGTTGCAACTGTTTGTGTTGTTGTTGTTGTTGTGACTAATGTAAAACTGTAGACAGACCTTATAGAAAACAGAACATATATTACTGCTTTACCTCTCACTGAATTCAGGAAGAATTCTCTGTGTTTATACAAGAAAAAACAAGAAAGTGTGGAAAACACACTGCAGCAGACTGCAAACAAAAAAGACTTGACAAACTTGGAACGAATATGAAAAAAAAAACAAAAAACAAAAAAGGCGAAATGGTCCTCCCTGAGTTTGCATCACTGTTTATTTTATAGTCAATAACTGACCAAATTTAGGAGTTCTGTTTCATTTGCAAACCTAAATCCATACTATAAATATTTTTTTCTAAGTGGGAACATTAGAGATAATTTGTGTTTGTGCTAAAAAATGTCTTATTATTAATGAAACATTCAAGTTCAGACTGAGGGGTCTTGAGAAGTATTTTGCTCATCTGACTGCGTACGTCATTTCTCTCTCTCTATTTTCTCTGCCATTGTTTTAAATCCCTTTCTCCTACCCTTCTCCTACCTTATTCTTTTATCTCATTCGCACTGTCTTTCTAACATTCTTTCTCTCTCTCTTGCTTACTCCCTCTGCCTCCCCCTCCTGTGATTGACAGCTGCTGCTGGGACTTGATCCACACACGTCTCAGTCCCTTTCGCTCTCTAATTAAAGGAATTATACATCAAGAGTCCTTGTGAAATATATATAAATAAAGAGTAAGAGTGAGCTTTGCTTAATTGCAGAGACAAGAGGATGGAAGTGATCACAGCCCAGTAGGACTCTTTTACACACAGCTTGACACTGAGGGAAACGAAACAGAGCTTCTGAAGAATCCGGCGTGTGACTGGAGCAACATTGTCTTTTATTAGTTTTTTTTTTTTTCTTTACACATATGAGGTAACTCTACATTGGACCAGCTCTGATGGAAATAAGGCTCTATTGTGACCATTAGCACTGCGTGAGAAGAAATGCCACAGCATCCTCATTTATTACCTCTGCATTGGCTCAGCAGGTGTCCAGAGCAGAGGGCTCAGACAAAAGTTCTGTCTCAATTTTTGTCTCAAAGCAATGCAATATCTTCCACCACCTGACTGAGTGGACCAATGAAGTTGTTAAGGTAAACATGATAAACCTGCTGTTTACCTCACAATTGTCTAGACGGCGGATAAAACGATTGATGTCGACGTGAACTTTTGAGAGTTGTAAAATCCCTCTTCATAGCATCATAAATCATTGTGTAGTGTTTTGGTATCTGATAAGCCTTCACACTTATGAATGTAGTAGTTAAATCTGCCTTCCTGCATTGTACTTCATCCTCACACTAGCATCTAAGCACCCCCACCAACGCAGCCCCTCGCATATTGTTAATGGAATGCTGTTTTCGATCTGAGGAAGAGGGTGAGTGGTACCTGTGACTAAGCCTGCTAGTTACTCTTGAACATTCTCTGTATTGCTATACCAACATTATCATTAGAAAAAAAAATATGTGTGTAGCAGATATCTTCTTACAACAAAAACAAATTGTGAATTTTAATTCCTTACAATTTCCTCTGTTGCACCAAGCACCAACACATGACTGGAAGGTTTGCAAGATATGAATTGTGTGTATGTGGGTGAGATGTGATTATGGATAAGCACCCACAATCAAATAATGGAGTCCCATAAGTTGCACAAAGAAAAATCAGCTGGACAGCTTTACTATGACCATGACTGAAATATTGATCTATGAATGGATGTCAGTATGTATTGTCAGTATTGTCCCAGCTGACAAAACAATTCTTATTCAAAGGATTAAAACGAGGTACTGTAGATTAGGGTTAATGTTACGTTAAGCCTCCAAGGAATGAATGTAAACCAATCCTCATAGATTGTTTATCACTCTTTCCCTAGCCCCATGAACTTTCACACATTGTGAACCAATGAACCCCACAAAACACAGATATTCATGCACACACACACATCAGAGCCCACACACTCCTTTCATCCTACCTTGGGTCTTTCTGAATCGAATCGATGGAAGGTGAACGCTGCAGGCTGCCTTCGGGCGGCAGGGCTGGTCCAGACTTGCTGTAGGGCGATTCCACCACTGAGGGGCAGTACTGCAGGGTGCGGTAGGGGTCTGCCACATAGGGGTCTGAGCCATACACGTCTCCGCCTCCACCACCTCCGCTTGAGGTGTAGCCTGGCCCCACTGTGGCATAGTTGTTAGTCCCGCCTCGGCTGTAGTTTCCTGTCCCTGTGCCGTGACTTCCTGTGCGCTGTAAAGGGGCGGAGTCGACACCAGGGGAGGAGGGAGCTATGGTAGGAAAGTAGGGACAGAGGATATAACTTAGGACTTGGTCATGGACACGCTGGGTCAGGTCTGCAGGGCAGACAAGGGGATAGAAGAAGGAGAGGAAAGAATGGCAAGGAGAGGACAAAGGGAAATGAGAGGAGGAGACAGGATGACAAGATGGTAAAAAAAAAAAAAACAGAGACAGAAGAGGAGAGAAGAGAAGAGAAGAGAAGAGGCAGGTAGACAGAAGCAGAGATGAACAGGTTATTGGGAGAAGACGAGCGTGTCTCCATATGGATGGATAAATATTGGCCACATGCCCAGGATTAACAACAACAAATGTTCAACAGAGGGAAAGAGGAAAAAGAGAAAAATATTGACAGAAGTTGTGTAGACAGAAGTTTAAGATCATATTAATGACTGCTGAAAAGAATATCTGAAAAAACATAAAATACATGGAGTTATCTACTGCAGTCAACTACATTGATATTTCAAAACCAAAAAAAGTTTAGGTCGCAACAAACTAAAAAATCATGTAAACTTCATAGAAAACAGGCTTTTTTCAGGGAGCAATTGAAGTAAATTTGAAAGTTAATGTAAACAACTCCAACAGGTGTCCCAACTTACTACTACTGATTACTTACAAGCTGCACAAAGACAGTGCTGGACCACACACTGTTACTACACACCCTGATGCAGTACTGGACAATACTGCACTGCAGAAAGTAGTTCTGTATATTGCTGTAAGAATGGTGAGAGAAAGGCAAGTAACAAAGGAAGACAGACCGGTTGGTCAGGGGATATTTTGTCATAGTTACTGTATGAATTCTTGAGGTCACAATGACCTTGTCCTTCATCCTTGAATATGGTGAATGTTTGTGCCAAATTTGAAGAACTGCCTCAAGGTGTTCCTGAGATGCAGTGTTCAAGAGAAAGGGATGGACGGACGGACAACCCAAAAACACAATGCCTCCGGCAATGGCTGCGGCCAAGGCGGAGGCATAAAAAGACAGTAGTCTTCAAATGATGGAAGTCCAGCACTGTCTCCAGACTTTCACCCCATGGAGCTCATTTTAGATGAACTGAAGAAAAGATAAAAGCTAAGCAACAAATTGGTGGGAACCTTTGCAACAGTGTCAGAATGAACTTTCTGAATAATATTTGATTTAACTTGTAGAAAGTCTCAAGTGTGTTCAGCTGCTGGATGTGTCAAAAATGTGTTAAATTTAGTTCAAACAAGAGATTAAAATCTCCATAAAACCAGTTTGTTATATGCTTTAATTTCAGAAACACTTGACACTGAGTCAATGAAACAGCTGAAAAAAATGGGGTGTTCTAAAACTTTTGACCAGGAGTGTATATTTTGTTCCATATTCCTTTTGAGTGCATCTGATTTTTTTCAGACAAACAATGATAAAATTGTTTCAAAGTGACCTCAGCTGATAGAAATGCTTCACATCAGCAGTAGCTATAGTTCTATTCTAATGTGAAGTACAGTAGCTTAGGTAAAAAAACAAACACAAAAAAACTTTCACTTCCCATAACACTGAGGGTGAACACTGTTAGCTTTGTCATTCAGTGACTCATTAGCCTCTCATTCCCATGCAATGAATGGAAACTCATTTTGCAGGTAGCTAGAGGACAATTACAGAAACTTTTTCTGTACAATGAGACATCTGCCTGGTGAGCAATAAGGACAAAAAAATAAATAATAATACATAAAATGAAAATAAATAAAACACCAAGCTATCTCTCTTTAGAGTGAGATTGAAATTGAATGGGGATTTGCTCAAGGATGTGAGCAGCCTGCCGGGGCACAGTAGCTGTCACCTTACTTCCCCATTGTGTTGGGAGTGGCGGGTCGGTGATATATCAAGGTGTTAATGCGAGTCTGGGGGCCTTGTTTCTCTGGCTGTAAAAACACTCAGACAGAAGGTATGAGGGGGGGAGCCGATCCCATCTGTCATTAGAGCCAAGGTATTTGTACACAGAAACATGCATGCACACACATGCAAATACACCATAAATGTGTTCTTCGGGGAGTATACAATAAATCACAGAGCCCTGAAATCAATATGTGGCCATGTGATTGACTAGGGCTTTAACACGGGCCAATGAGCCTCCTCTTACACAGAGAATTAGCCTTTAAAACTGTGTCTGGATGGGAAAATGCACACAAACTATAACACATGCTCAGCATACACACACGGTCCAGAGCACAAGCACTCCCATGCATCTTATATTCAGGGACGAGAGGGAACACATATAAATGCATGCATTTACACATTATATAAGCCCCCGCACTAAATTAACAAAAGCATAGAGGCTGTGTGAATGCGAGTGTGTGTGCTGAGGTTGAGTCTCTCATCATTATGTGACCAACAAACTTGCTCTTTAGCGCTGTCTTGAGTGGTGGCATTTACTTGACCTTCACAATCCTCTCATTCCTTTCTTTTTCACCTCTCCCGGTCTCTTGCTCACACACACACACGTGTGGTACATGAGACAGATTAAACCAATCCTCAACAATCACTTTCCAAAGCTCTTATTTAAATTCTTCGCACCAAGTCTGGTAAACTCCATTAGTTGGCCCACCAGAGGCACAAGGAACCTTTTAGATGATGTAACCACATTAGCATATTTTTATTTCCTAACTCTAAAATCAGGTTAACAAAAATCCTTTGCCAGCCAGACAGTGAAAAATTCAAGATTCAGACTCTGCCATGCAATGCCCATGAGGCTAAAGGCTGTGTGAGCTCTTCTACTGATGCCCCAAATTTGACAAAGATCCAAAGAATTAGGCAGGGAAAGAGAAACAGTGAGCGAGCCTGGGAAACAGAGAGAAGTAGCTGAGGGATGGGGCTGCAGTTTTGAGAAGAGCCAAACCAGAGAGGAGAGGGAGGAAACAAGAGGCAATGGAGGGAAAGACAGTAGAGCCGCACAGAACAGAGGGTATAGGAGGGTAATGAAGCAGAGTCACTCTCATCAGAAGTAAATCCCAGTCTTTCCACTCTTTAAATGGTGTCTGTAGTGTGTCTGTCTTTCTGAACGTCTCATTAGTAGCCGAAGCTTCAGGCTACCAGTGCTTGCCATCAGTACCAGTGTGCACTCACCGAGAGGCCTGACACCCAAATAGGATGAACCTCAGAGCAAAAGAGCTGGTGGGAGAACAAGTGTAAAGAGGAGAGAAGGAAAACACACAAAAAATGTCTTGTCAAATTATTTCTATAGCCTGTGCTGTGACCACTGAATAGGGATGTCCTTGGGAAGAGATTGAAAAAGGAGGGTTGAAAAGGAAGAGAGCACAAATAATAGAGATGGTAGGGAACATAACAAAAGAACTTAAAGAAATCCCCCCCAAAAAGGTGTCCTGCCAAATTACTGTTTTAGCCTGTCCTTTTGTTTTCACATTCTGTTACTTTGTATTCAGCTTCTCCATGTCTCTTCATGCATTCCATTTTCTTCTTCACTCAATCTTTCTGTCTACTCTCCCTGTCTTCTTCTCCTGCTTTAAGTAAATGGAGTGTTGCTGAATTTATCATGCTGGGCTCTGACTGATGACTTGACCTTTGGAGCCAATACTGCCTGGCAAAAATCAACATGTGGATGCCTGTTTATGCATGCATGTGTGTCTTTGTGTATGCATGTCTGTGAGTCTGTGTGTGTGTGTGTGTATCCTTGTAATCCTGTCCTTGTGAGAACCAGGTTTTAGACTTTTGTAGCAATGACGGTTTTTGAGCAGCTTTCAAGTGAGTGTGTCGATTGGGACCTTAAGTTAAAGCATGCAAGCTGAAAGTTAAGTGTTAGGTTCAGGGTTATGGGATGAACATGGAGATGAAAGAGCCTCACAAATATAGTAAGACAAACCTATGCATGCATGAGTGTGTGTCTATCATGAATTTGCTTAAGACCAGCATGACACAAACTCACCGTGCTGTTTCATGAAATATTAAACAAATCATGAAATGTGCCGCGTGTGTACAAACAACACACACACACACGAGTGCGCTCCACAAGCACTTCTCACACCTGACACTCTGGTGGCGTGAAATTGTGTTTGAGAGGAAATAAGAGGGCGGGTGTGTCTTTGTATTCCCTTGCTTCGGCGCAGAGTAAACAAATCGCGGCTGTGCTCCTGCTGGCAGATTAGCGACGGGAAAGGAAACTCTATTAGTCATTTGACACAGTGATACCTCTGCAATTAGCCAGCCGGCTGAGGGGCCGGCTAGCTTACAGCGGGGCTGACTTTTTCTTTGCGCTGCTGAGACAGGGGAGCCCCCGTTGAATGTACATGAGATGGAGGAAAACAGGGAGGGAGGGAGAGAGAGAGGGGTAAGAAAACTACAGGGGGATCAAACCAATCCTCTGAGCTTTCCATGTCCATCCTCCCTTCTCATTCTTTCATCTCTGCCTCAGTTTCTTTCAATCCTACTCTGTCTCTGTCACTCTTTGTCTCATCACTCCCTTGCCCTTTTCTCTTCTTTCTTTTATTTCTTTCTGTCTCGCCACAGATCTGTCCCTCTCTGTCCATACCTCCATTCATCTTTTTTTCCTCACCCATCGCTTTTGAAATCGTTGTCTTGCCCTCCTTCTCTTGCTATAGTTCATTCCCTCTCTGCTTCCATTTTTTTTGTCTGCCATCCTTTCTTCATCATTCATTCATTTCATGTTTTTCTGTCCCTTTCTTCGCCCCCCACCCCTCCTTCCCAACACCCTTTCTCTTCCTATCTCCCTCTATTGTGGTTGTAGGAGACTATGTGATCAGAGCTGAGGACATGTCCTTTCTCTTGACACGCTTCAGCGCTCAGCACGATTACACAAAACCCCTCAGTACAGTCTCTATCTCTCTCACATACACACACACACACACACATGCATAAGCACACAAACATGGATTTCTAAATATGCAAGTGATTGACATGGACTAAACATGCTTCCCTGTAACCTATCTTTTTCTAATGCTTTGAGGTCATGCAACAGCATGCACACACAACTTTACCTACAGCAGCCATGGGTGAAGAACACACACACACATATACAAAACATACACACATACAACACACAGCTTGGACGTGGAGGAGAGCAAGGATTAGTTTCTCCCTCCGTTTATCCCTGGGAGAGCCTTCTGGCCAACACACAACTCTTGATGTTCCTGAGCTAGAAGCACTGGAGGATGTGCGCACACACACACACACACACACACACACACACACACACACACAAACAAATGCCCTTCTTTGCACTTTCAGTATCAAGTATACAGCATTTTACAGTGTGGGAGCTGTAGGACACTTGTCTCCATGAGTCAAGGTCCCATGTCTTTCTCTGAGAATGCCACTTAGACACAGCAGGGCCTCCAGGCCAGTGGCTGCTGCTAAATGTTCATGTTGTGAAAGGACAATGGTGAAAGTCAAAAAAAGATTATTATTTTTTTTTCCTTTCCAAGTCAAAGGTGCTCCATTTATACACGTCCACTGCTGTACAGTGACACACTGGTGTATGGGAGAAAAATTTAAATAAAATAAGCAAGATTGTTTACTGAGGTCGGCAAGCTGGCAATGTAGTTTGCTGCTACGGTTGGGCGATATGTTAAAATTTTACAACCAGCCACAGTTAGTCCAATCAAAGAAAATCTGGAATAGTATGCCTTTAAATTAGCAAAATACCACCGAAATGCCACCGAAAAAGAACAAAAAAGACAAACACCAGCAGCCAAGCAGCCAATCACAGATAGCCAGTATATAACAAACAGTTTTTATTTCAAATTTTTTCCAAATTTCTTTTATATTTTGTCTCAATGCCTTCTACGTCTAATATTGTCATATTGTTGTTAATGGGTGCCATGCAAATGAACTTACCTTACCTTACATTAGCATAATGTCGCTGTTGCTAAGAAAATGTGCAGAATCTGCTAGCCTCCGCATCATATTTCTAATATTGCCTGGTGCCTGTAGCACAGATCTGCAGGAGGACACTGTATTTGTAGCATACAGAGACCTAGAACTCCATGGGAAAGTAGGTATTTTTAATATTCTCAGCATTGACCAATAGTTGAAAATATGTGGACAAACTAGACAGTACTAATCATTGCTATTTGCTCAGAGTAACTACACAAAGCCACCATGAGCCACCATATTTAGTCCATGTCCTCCCTGCATGAACACAAAATAAATGGTCTGCACTTTGCATTTCCCTTCTGTTGACGTGGGTTTCCTCCAGGTGCTTCTTTCTCTATGCAGGTTAGGTGGATTGGACCCCTTTAATCACCCAGGTGCAACATCAATTTCCTTTCCCACGTGTACCCTGCCTCTCGCCCACTGTGTGCTGAAAGAAGCTCCAGCTTGAATAGGATAAGTGGATCAGATAATAAAACTTGATCACGACTTACTGATATACCACATTTGAGTTTGATTCAGACTAAACAACGTAGGGCGAGTGAAACAGTTTAATGAGAAATAGGCCAAAATGTGCTTTTCAAACCTTGATAATTCTTGATAATAAACATGTTACCATTGTGATGCCACCATGTAAATACATGTATTGACAATATGGGGACAAAAAGCGAACAGGGTTAATAAACACATATAGAGCAATAAACTATGAATCAATGAATTATTAAAATGTGCTTTAAACAGCAGATGTGAACATTTCTTTCCATTTGATGAAGACAGTCACTGCTGTTTTTGTGCTGATTTCAAATTTATCTGTGTGGTCTCTGAGGACAAAAACAAATGAATGTTTCTTTCTACAGTTATGAATTCATTATTGCTGATAAAACAGAGAATATGCTAATCATGTAAACTGAGACAGCATGGGACACAAGTAGGATGTGTGAATGTGTGTGCTTTTCTGTGCATACCCTATGCATGTGTTTGCGACATGGTTATGAATAGTATTTGTGTGTGTGTACTTAAGAATACAGACTTTCTGCCTGTGTGTAGAGTGTATGTTTGTGAGAGCGTGGTGTGGGGTGACTAACAACAACTTAACATTATACCTACATTTAGGAAGTGCCATATGTTTTCGCAAGGGAAGGATTTTATGCTGATCTGTAGAGTAAGTCAGATGCTTTGAGCTGGTAATTAAAACTTTCTGAGGCTTCAGCAAAAACTCAATGTAGATATTGTTTAAGTTTCAGCCACTGTATATGCCACATTCCCAACTCACAACTGAGTTGTTGGCCATTAAAGGTGCTATATGTAAGCTTTCTATGCCGACAAATGAGGTTTCTTGCCAGTAGCGGGTGGTGGTGATGTTCACTTGGCAAGAGCTTAAGCCATTGTTGCATTTACAATACAAGGGGTGGGTTATGATACACCCCTCTGAGCAGAGTCACCTCTTAAGGGCAGACTGGACGTTACAATACTCCAATCACAAAGAGACGCGATGGGCAGGCCAGCCAGGCCAGAGCTAGCTGTTTAGCATTCTAACTTCAGCAGAAGAAAAGAAGTGATAGAAATAGAGGCATAACAAGAGTTGACATTGTTGTTACTTTCCACCACTGGAAACAGCTTTTGGTGAGTAAAAGTATGAAGTTTGCAGTGCTGGGCTGGTAGGTAAACAGCTGTTAATGCTAATGCTCACTAGGTTGCAATAGCAAAAACTTACATATAGCTCCTTTAAATTGATTGATATTGTAGGCTATATTTGGATTTTCTGTCAGAGTTCAGCTCATCTGTTTGAAAAAAGGTAACGTAAGAGAAATTTCATCTGAAAATGCAATAAATCAATTCTGCTCCCTTTCTCCCCTCTTTCCTTAATCCCCTTTTCTTTCCTTTCTCAATTAAACTTAAGATTCTTTCAAAAGATGAATGACAGTCATACACTTGGCATTTAACCAGCACAAATATTCTCACAGCAGAGTAAACAGAGTAACATCTAATAAGTTAGTTCAAATTCATGACTCTTTCTTTACTGGTGTTCAAAAGACAGTAGGTTCATTAAAAAGACCAGCAGGATCAGAGGCCGAGCTGAAATTGATCCTAGCCAAACAAACCTAATCTAACCTAGCGACAGACAGAGCCTGGTGAGTGACACACTTAAGTGACTGGGGAGATGCTTAAGCCAAAAGGTCTAACAATGCTGCACTGCTTTAGAATCCTGCACTGAGGTTTCATCAGGCCCTAATTGGAGAGAAAAAAAAAAAAAAGGTGATTGAGATCCACTGAAACCATTAAATTTCCAACACAACACTGAAACCAATCAGCCAATGATAAAGTTATTGTTAAGGTTTGTAATTAGTATATAATAGTTAATATGACTCTAACTCTACCACCACTTGTGCAGCCATAGAAATAAATCTCAAATGTACTTCCTTCTATTACATCCAGAAACCATGAAACCATGACAACTCAGACCTGATATTTACTTAAGAGTATTTAACAAATTAAAGGAAATAGCATCTGCATTATTTGGCAAAATTTGGTTATGCTTTTTCACATCTTAGAGTCAATTAATCTTTGTATGCAGATTAATTTAGACATAACTATAGGAACTGCCATTATTATGCTCTTTGGACTAATGCCATACAGCGACATCACGATATATACATTTTATGAAAATTCATCTAAGCATACAATGTGTTGTGACATGTAACTAAAAGCTGTAGAAGAATATGTATGGATGTATACATGTGGATCTGTCTGTCTTAAATCTCCATCAATATAACTGTGTAAAACACACACACACACACACACACACACACACACACACACACACACACACACATATACAGTGGCAATGCTTAGTATTTCTAAACCACACTTGGACACTGGAGGACATGTGCCAGATGAAAGTGAGCTCCTCTTCTTTCTCCTCTTTCTTTTCAGGGATCTGTCATTTTCTTTATTTAAGATGTGCCCTGAACTTTTCCTGCCTGCTGGTTAGAAGATGCACGGTAACGGCACTCTCTCTCCAGTACTCTTTGTCTTCAGCCATGCCTCCCTCCACTGTTGGGCTTATTTTCTCTCTCTCATCTCTCTCCTCCATCACTCTCTCTGTTCTGTCCCCCTCATTAGGATATCAGATCTCATTACAGAGGGAGCACAGCAGATTTAAAGGAGAAAGCAGAATGGTTTAATGGTTTGATGCAAAGCCTTCCTCATATTTCTTTCTGGCCTTTTTACTGTGCATGTGCGTGTGTGGACATTCAAACTGGCAAAAAGGGACCTGCGCTATACAGCTGCATCTTCAAGCAAAAGTAACCTTGCTTTGATTTTGAGAAACACGCACACACACACTGTTGCGCTTATGTACAGGTTGATCCCTTGTCCTGGGAACTGCATGAATTTAACTGCAGAAACCTAATGAGGAAGTGTGTGGATAAAAGTGGGTTTACATTTTCTGTTACTCTTACACCACAGCCTTATATGGAATCAGTGTGTAAGAGTATATGGACATAATTTCAAGTATCAAAAATAAGAATTTGAGAGAATAAAAGTCACTGAAGTAATAAAAAAAGGTCATCTCAAAAGTACAACTTGCAAACAAATTATTTGTGCAATCATGTGAACTACTGTTCTTTTACTTTTTTGGTTCTATGCCATTCTGTTTACAGTTCCCTCTGCTTTTGCTGTGATGAGACTCTTGCCCTCACTGTCAGCTTTGTGGTTACACTGCCAACTCTCTTGTTTGCGCTGCCTGACTTCTTTCTTTCTCTTCTTTGGGCATTCGCTATTAACTAGCTAACTTTAGGAATCCAGTAGTGACTAGTAGTGCGCTGTAGTATTGATCAAATATGTCAAATAGTATGCATATCTGGCAAAATTGAAACTTACATTGTACTGAACATTGTCCAGAGCACTGAACTGTCACTCAGTAAATTAGCCAATAGAGGTACACCCCTGAAAAAAACAGCTTGTGAGAGAGGTCTGTGTCAGAACTGCAAACAAAAAAGTCAGGCAGCGCAAACAAGAGAGTTGGAAATGGAACTACAAAACTGATAGTGAGGCCAAAAGTCTGATCAGTGGGAAGGAAGCAGAAGAAACTGTAAACAGGACATATTATCAAAAAAAGTAAAAGACCATCAGTATACACGATTACACAAATAATTTGTTTCCTAATTGGAAGCTTTACTTTTGAGATAACTTTTTTGATTCAGTGAGTTTCATTCACTCAAAACCTTACGTTTGTTTCTTATTTAAGAAGTTGCAAATCTGATTCCATAGCCTTACTACATTCGTCCAAAAACACAAAAAAACACACACACCATGTGACCAAAAACAACATCATTCATCTACAAAAATCCAGAGAGGAGTCAGAAGACAGAACAAGGCAACTGAAACTGTGACAGTAGCTGTACTGCAACAAACTAAAAATATATCCCTAAACCTCAAGGAGTATGCCAAGAATTTACATAGACATGAAATGAAAGCCAGCCTCTGGACTCATTAAATTTCACTTACGTAAATGCAGTGTGCATATAGCTTCTTCAAAACGCATGATAGCTACATGTGTGAATATGTATCCTGAAAAAACTCTCAGTGACGCAATTATCATATCAGAATAGGATGACCTAAATCAAAGTTTAGAATGACCATCACTATGCCACAAAATGCAAATTCCCACCATTCTTTTTTTCCCACACCTCAGTATCATTTGGTTATCTGGCTCTGTTAATGGCTGAGAATATATAACCTTGTTCTTTCCATGGCTTGGTGTTTACTGATTGTTGAAGAATTTGTGTCTGTCTCCTCCAAAGATACTGCAGGGAGCAATGTTAAACTACATAACACCCCTTATCAGCAGCAATAGCTCAACCTGGCTACTAGATGCACTTGACAAATAGCCATGGCAGTCTACCCATTCTCACTGCCGCCACCAGAGCTACATGCAGGCCTGATGTTAAGCTATTAAAGAGAAAAAGTGCCACATCCATTTAGAGTCACTGTTATTCCCAGTGGTTACTGTCATTAATACAGGCCAAGATAGCTTTCATGACATAAGGACGGAAGGTACAAAGACAAAAAAATGTAAGAACAAAGGCAAGAGAGGAGGGCAGAAGAAGAAGAGAATGAGGAGGGAAGGTCAGAGGAAAGGAGAGCAAAGAAGAAGAGAGGACAGCATGAAAGAAGGCAAGGGGAAAGCAAAAGATTTCACTGACATGCATGCTGTGAATTAGTGGAGACTATGATAGATGAGATAAAGGGGGAAATGAAACAAAAGAGAAACAAAAAGAAAATAATAAGAAGCAGATGTTATAAAGAGAAAAGAGAGAGCAAGAATAATGCAGGGAGACTGTAAAAAAAAAAAAAAAGAAAGAAAGAAAGGGGAGGCATAGCAACAAAAAGTGTAGGCCGGTTTCAAAAAACACACAGTGTCATTTTGGATAAATAAACAAATGTGTAAACTACATCCTGAGGCTTTCTTTTCTTGCTACAATTCTTCATTGTACCAGAATGCATGTGTGCTCTGGAGACGCTGTGACCATGCAGGAATTATCGCTTGAAATAGGCCACATTAACCTGCAGTCCTCTGGGGCGCTGGCCTGGTTTAATCCAAGAATGAAACACTGCACGTCACTGCCTACACACATGCACAGTGCAAAAACACACCAATACAGACTCATATTTGCACAATAATACCATGCTCTCCGTGAATGTATGGATGGATGGATGGATGGATAGATGGATAGATAGATAGATAGATAGATAGATAGATAGATAGATAGATAGATAGATAGATAGATAGATAGATAGATAGAAAAATAGACCCATCACCATCACCACATGTGGTGAAAATGCTGTTAATCTACCACTCAGGCCAACAATGGATGTAGAAGTGAACTGAGCTGTGAAGAGTAGGTAGCAGTGGAAACTGAGCAGACAGACAGGTTAACCAATTGACAGTGTTCTAAACCGGACCTGACTGAATTGTCAAGTGTGTTGTCAAACTGCTGACCACTGTGCTGCGAGAGAATGTCAGCAGACTTCCCAAGACTACAGGTTGTTTGTTGGGTGTTCTGACTAGATGGAGGCGGTTTAGAATTTCCAGTGTGAGAAGACACAAATAAGAAATTCCTCAAAATCTAAAATAAATCCTCAGCTAGAGGCACCACTGTTAAAACACAAACCAAGTGCTGGTGACTATGTATTGAGAGTAGATGACTGAGCTGAAGAAAAGGAAACACAATTTCCACTATTTACATATATATATAATGTATAAACCATATAAACCAAATGCACCAAATTGGATTTAATGTGGAATATAGTCTTGACCCCACTATGTGTCTGCTTTATGTGCTTCCTCCTCATGCCCTGTTTGCTCCCTGTCCCCATTTCTCTCCACTTGAATATCTGTCCTAAAATAGGTCAGGAAACTGTCACTATAAAAACCAGTGCATGTACAATTCTCATCACTTCAATTGTTTTTGTTGTATCTCGCGGCCACCTCTTCATAGCTAAGCGTCCAGTTAAGTAATGCGATGGCCCATGCACTCAGTGAAAACTGTGAGCTTCATTTGACTGCAAGTGCCTTGTTTAAACTGGGCAAGAATTAGCCTGTGCACCATAGATAGACCAACTGACTACAGCCTTGCAAATTTCAGAGTGAAGCACCCACAACAATGTCTCCCTTCTCTTTCTAGCCATTGACTTATACCATTAATTACACTGATCCATGCCAGCTTAATGAACCAATAATGTGAGCCTGCCATTGCCAAGAAAAGGCACTATGACATAATTAATGACTTATCGCCCTTATCAGTTCATTATGTGCTATCACGCTGTGCATTATGAATCCTGATTAAACAACCTCCTAGTCACTGCACATGCTATTCACATGACTTTTAAAACATGCTGCGATTAAGGCCAAGCTTTAGTTTGACGGGCCAGTGAATTCGAGGTGCTGTTCATCTTTGCTGTGTTGATTCACCACTGTAGTAATATGGGCCAAGTGGGGGTAAATGTGTGCATGCAATGAAAAGGGATCGTGCTGATACACTCTGTTATAAGATTTAGCTTAAACAAAATGAGACAATCTATTAAAATACTGTATCATAGCAGAAGCGTATTGTAAACCTCAAGTGTTGCAATTAAATGTACACGGTCTAATCCACAGTCTATTGATTTTTGTAGCTGCAGTGCAAATTTCCTTTGTGAGTTTTCCTATAACCATCTATTGAAACTACAAATACAAGGCGCAGTAAATTATAGATAACAGTGGATCCTTTCTGTACGCTTCTGAAGCACACTTATTTAATTAATTCCTGCTTGCAACGACAATCCTATCGTTGTATACACTGTTCAGAATTCCACTGACAGTAATCTCACAAAATAAAAGCAAACCCAATGACCCCTTAACTCTGAAATGTGCTTCAAAAGCTACGCTCCATGCTTAAAGGCAATTCTCACTCCTTTCAAGTGAGTCAAACTGATCAACTCAAATGCTGGTCTAGAGTGGCATATTTACTGCTATGATTCTGACCCAAATGCTAATGATAGCTATTAAGGCTAGGCTGGTTAATGACATCGAGGGAGCTGTGAATGTGGCGTGACCGACTTGGGTGTTTTCATGTGGGTATGATACGGTAATGGGATTAACATGGCGTACCTAAACCCACATTGAGATAAGCTCAATGAGGCCCTATTAAAAAAACATTGCTGGCAACAATGAAGTTACAGGGAGAACGGGTGAGAATGAGTGCGTCTGACTGTGTGAGTTTGATCGAAAATGTGCCCAGTGTGATTTATTCTGAATTGGAAAAACATGAAGCACACAAAATGGGTACCTCTAAGTGAAAAACGGGTTGGTTTCCTTTTCCTATAATAAAATTCTTTACTTCCTATTACGTGTATTCTCCATTGGTTGGATGCAGGTGTTGGAAATGTGCAGGACTGGATACAGCACAAAGGAACATTCTCTTTGTTATATGCTATTTGAAACATACTTCACCAAACACCTCCCAGGCTTTGTGTGGAAATAAATAGTCCTGGTGGGCGCTGTTGCATCTATACATCATGCATACCTGAAACTGGGTGGCATGAGGTAAACGCATGCTGAGTGAATGACAAAGTGATGTAACTGAATTTAGTTCCTACTGAACACATTGTTTGTCTCCTCATACAAATGTTGCCCCAGCTCTGAGTTTGCATGAAGCCAAATCTTATCCATAATCTATAATCTTTGTTGTCTGTCTGCAGTGTCTGCAAGAGAGCGAGCGTTTGTCACAGTTTATGTAAAATATTCAAGAACTCAAGAGTGTGCCCAAGTTTTCAATTTAAAATACTGAGAAGTTGCAAGACAAGTTTTAGGTTTAAAACTACTAAAAAGTAAGACACAAATTAAGACACTCAGTTTGGTTAGTGTACAAACAGACAGCACATGAATAAAAATGCTAATGAGTTGTAACTTATTATACAAATACCGCAAGGGCCTTACCGGTGTTGTTACGATAGGGGCCTGTGTCCGGCCCCTGGCTCTGGCTAAGGCTCCTCATAGGGCCCTTGTTGTGGTAGACACGTTCTTCATAGATGGGATCTATGTGGTGCTCTGGGGACCCCAAGGGCCGAAGGGGCTCCTGACTGTGCTGACTACTGTAGGAACCACGAGAGCCTGGAGAAAAGAGAGAGGAAGAAGAAAAAAGATGTAAAGAGGACAAAGGGAGAGAGGATGAAGGAGAGGCAAATACAAGACAAGGCACAGGAAGTAAGGAGAAGAGGTACAGAGGAGATGGATTTTAGGAAGGTATAGAACAATGAAAGGAAAGGAGGAAGGTAAGATAAAGTACAATTTCAGGTGGAATGGGAAGGGAGAGATAGAAACTACACAGGATGGAGAGGGTGAAGCAAAATGCGAAGAGAATGTGAAAGGAAGAGAGGAAAAAGAACTAAATAAGTACAAAGGAGATGTGGCAGAAGGTGCATGGGTACCCAAGAAAGACGATGGAAATGAAAAGGAACAGGTGTGGAGATGAAGGGCGAAAGATGTTAACAGTGATGATGAGAAAAAAAAAAGAAAGGCAGGGCAAATAGAACTCACTCAACAAAAGCAGGCCTATATGACTCCTCTGTTTGAAGACCTGTCCATTTTCACCCTGCATCTTTTCTCACTCTGAGTTTTACAAAGTGCCAAGTGACAGACAGCACACCATTTATATAGTAGACAGATAAGGTTGATGTGTGTGTGTGTGTGTGCACGTGCAAATGTGTGTGTTTGCATGGTTGGTAGAAGAAAGGGTGAGTTAGAAATGTACCGAAACAGAACTGGAGAAGAAAAAAAAGAAAAATAAAGAGAGACATACATAGTGACACATGAGATAGGAAGAAATAGAGATCGAGAGACCGAGAGAGAAAAAAAGAGCAAGAGAGGCTCTGTATTTCATTCTTCTTTTTTTTTTAATCTCCATGGAACACATTGCTGGTCGTCAGCTATAAAATAATGAGATGCAGTGTCCCCCCTCTTGCTCTGTGTTTGGCAGGAATCCCACAGACACAGGGCAAGGAAGACACTGACAGCAGGCATTTGTTCATTACACAGCAGAACAAATGTAAGGCAAGGGCCTCCGTCTGAAAACACAGAGAGCAAAATTAAAATTAGGAAAGAGGAGAAAAGGAGGAGACTCAGGGAGTATGAAAGCGAATCAGCAGGGCTTTGGTGACATGACAGAAGATAAAGCGAAAAGACGTGCATATACTCATATATGCAGACTTTGAAAAAAAGCTATGAGTGATGGAGAGAAAGAGATGGTCCAGTGGAGCTAATGTCGTATCATATCGCATTAGTCGCGTGCCAAGGATTTTCCAGCGGATGAAGGGGGAAAAGTGTAGTACTCTGTGACTCTGATTCAAACTTCCGTGTGTAATCCACCATCAATTTGACACAGTCAAAAACCCCTCGACCCTTCAGATCATATCAGAAATCAATGCATGTGTGGAACTCAGCCATCTCAGTTGGATCAAATATGTGCAGTAGCTTGTAGCCATGCTGCAGTTTTTGTTGCACCTTGGTACCAGTGTCTTTTCTTGTCTTAACTGACAAGCCAAAGAGAGTATTTTAAAGATGAATCAGAGTGAATACTCAAACAGAAATACACAGCAGGACCCTATTACCCTAAACCTTCTTCATTGAATAGTCTTCAGATGATGCAAGCAGTCCAGGGTATGAACAAGAGCCTGCCTGCACCTCCTGTGCTATAGTAAGGCAAGTGATAAAGCACTGGTAGTGTCTAATCATGCCTGTCATTACTGTGGCAAAGAGGCTATTATGTTCCATGCAACTGTGTCCTCCTTTCAGCAGTGTGGTTAACTGGCTGGCCTGTTTACCCTCCTAGCCAACAAAAAGGTAAGATGCACCCAGTTACACCCTGCTAGCCGGCAGTAAGCAGATAGAGAATGCAAGCAGAAAGACAAATAAGGAATCAGACTGAGGGGGGTGAGAAAGAGAGATAAAGAAGATGGAGAGAAATTAATTCATAATAATAATTACAGAAATGGAGGGGCAGGTAGCTTAAAATTTGGACCTCACAGTGCAGATTGAGCTTAGATGAAATGAGGTGAAATCAGAGACAGGTAGAAAAAAGAGGCAAGAAAGAGACAGCTGATGGTCAGAATATGCATGAAGGACTGATAATTAGAGTCACGGACACACCCATTAACGGCATGACTCATCCCAACACTCTCTCTTCCTCCCATGCCTTTTGTCTTTGAAGTCTTGGTGAGTCGGTTTTATTTCTTTATTCATTTATCTTTTTGACTCACAGGGGCCCACTCGTGGAAGCACTGACCTCCTTCTTTCAAAGGGAGAGCGAACGTAAAGAAGGAAAGACAGAATGACGCAGAGAGAAAAAAAAGAGAGAGATGCCCTCCTATGACGTTTCATACAATGAAATATTTAAACAGGATAACAAAATGTGTAAAAAAAAAAAATCAACACTGGTCCCTTGATGTTTCACAGTGTGTAGTTAAAAGGAAAGAAAACTAAATATTGCCTACATCTACAGTAAAAACAAAAAAAAAAAAAAAAAAAGAAAATATCAGAATAAAAACACAGCCGGTAACCATTTCCATTCTTTGCTCTCTCATATGTAAACATGCACCTACTGTAGTTTCAGCAGGATAGGGTGGGATTTTTGCCTGTCGGGTTATGACTGAATATCAAAATGATCAGGCCAGTCAAATCACAAATAGAAAAACACCATATATTTAAATATCCAAGGGATCACTGCTATGCCTGCGGCTCCAATGTCAACCACCAGTCAGTGTCAGTGCCAATGATGCTCAGACTCCATATATCAGACCATATCTAAATTTTATTTACAGCTGAGTATTAATCTATTGTGTCACTATGGCAATATTTATACACAATGGACTGTGTCACTCAGGCCTTTCGTGCAGAGAGAGCATGGAGGGGATGTCTTTTTTTAGATCATTTCTGTTTCATGCAGTTTAACTTCACCGTAGAGTAGGTGCTAAGTACCTCTTCAAACAGGCTACTCACATAAACTACTGTGCTTTTTCCAGCAGGATGTCACCCACTGGGAATAAGCAAAACTCTAACCAGGAGGAGCTAGAAATAATTCTATGTCAGATTTTGGAAACATGGCAAGTAGCAGAAAATGACACACAATTACAGTTAAGTATTTGAAAGCATATTTCCTACATTTCCAGGATGGATTTATCCTGATACAATCAACCACAGTGTGGTAGCCCAAGCTCATAATCATATGACCCAGGTCTGCTAATTATAGTGACAGTCTGAGATCTCTCTTCCACTGGGACTCATTCCTGCTCGGTCCTTTCTTTTCTACTTCATTTAAAGTCTTCAGGAGAGATGACACCCCAGGCATTGCTTCAAGATCAGAGTTATGCCCCCAGAATAAAGCATGAAGGTCACGTTCTTCATATAGCTCCAAGTTTGAAGGACTATCAATTAGACTTACCCCGGAGCTTCAAAACACTGCTGTCTGGTTTAATCAATATTAATCTTGTCGAATATTTCTTTTCTGTCGCAGAAAAACATGAAATCACTCAATAGAGCGACTCATTTGGCTTTTACTAGGGCTCAGTCTAAGTGTCCATTCATGGCACACAAAATGATGGTGACATTCACTATATAATTTACAAAATCACAAACTGTCCATAAATACATTTAAAAGGAAGAAGAAGAAAACAAAGTAGATGAAGATGAAACATTTCCAAATCCTTAAAAAAAAGCCCTAAAAATAACTTCACAAAAGAATTTCAGTGTTTACTATTATATGAAGATACCTCTCATGCTTCAAAGCACAGGACAGGAAATAATGCAGCTATCTAAAACTACTTTTAGTCTCAATAGCACTTAAAGTCATTGATACAGTGGACTATCAACACTATTTAATTCAAATAGGCACAAACAGCCAACCTCAAATAAAATTTAGCACTAACCTACTATGGACTATAAACAGTTGGCACAACACATTTTCATTTTGGGTTTGACATTCAGCCAGCTCAATTTTGTAGAGTCAAGAGAGAAAGCCATTAACTAGTCAATGCAACTGCAAAGGCAAATAAAAGTCTCTGTGCCTGAATTCTATCTGGACTAAGACCAGTGTCATTCTAATACATTCAGTTCCCAGACCCAGTAAGTAGATCTCATTCAAGGACACAATTAGAATCAGAATCGTTTTAATCTTCTTAAAGCAGGTTTTTATCTGGTAGTCACAAAAGACCTGTTCATCAACAGCTCATAATTCATCTCTCTTTAAGTATGCACAATTGCTGTGATGTAGATCAGATAACCCTTACACACAGACAACAACACATTGATGTGCTCATTCTAAGAGAGGCTAATTCAATAGACTTGAATGCGGCACTTGGCATTTCTTGGAATGGCAGTGAGGTGCAGTCTAATGTAATACAGGGTCCCTCCCCATAGTATAAATGCTTCACTGACACTAAATGTTGGATCAACAACAGGCACACTCAAAGATGTACTGATATTGCAAAATATTTCCTTGCATCCCCTTTCAACTAACAGGTGGTTGGTTCAAGAGGAGTTACACATTTGTTTGGGTTTATGTGCATGTGAAACTGCAATGAGTGTGTGAACTCCCACCTGCCAGACTGCCAGGTCTCTGCAGTGTGGCAGTAGCGTAGAGCTCGTGGGAGATCTTGTACTGGTCAGAAGCGTGGTGAGATGCCAGCCTTTTTGGGAGACAGAGTGGCATAGCTCCCTATGCCTGAACTCATCTGCAAAGACAAAAGTTGTTGTTTTTTTCAGGTTGGCATCAACATACAGGTGCAATTATTTCATTCTATATTACAATGTGCTGGCAACCAAACATGTAACAGCCTGTTACACAGATTTGTGTGGTTCAGAAAAGAGTTTTCAAATTATGCTTGTGTCTATATCCAAATGAGAAACTTTTGTAAAATTGACTTGCAAATGTAAACCACGTCCAAAAAGACTTCTCATTGTACAGTGTGACATATTGGATATAAGCATCCAACTAATTTACCTAAGAAATCAGGATTTAGGTAAGATGCAGAATGATCAATGTATGCAAAGGAATTTTTTATACTGATATTTGAAAAGACTGACCATTTAAAAATGAAAAAATCAAAAATGACACACATAATAGCCACTGTCAAATTACGTAAGTGTAAGAAATAATTCAGTTATTTGGCAATTCTTATATTGATATCAGTGTTTGTAACAAATCACACTTCTAGTACAATCTGAATGTTTGCTTCACATTAAAACATTCATATTTAATACTATGTTGACACACTCTGTAACATTCTGTACCTGGTGAAGAGGGGACGATGATGAGCTGGCCCCTCCCCCTGCTGCTGTAGAGTTGGGTGGAGATGCCACCCTCAGGGGAGACCCACCCCCTCCTGCTGTTGTCACAGCAACTGTAGTGCTGGAAGACAAATTAGAAAAGTAACATAATTTGTCTAAGAAATAATGACTTCAAATGATTAAATCCATTTCATACATAAAAGTTGTTGCAGTCGTATGCTTCCTCTGTCATGTCTGAAATGTGTATGAAATTTATATACACCACATGCTGGCATAGACAGTTTTCCTTTCCCATTCTATTCTATTGTAGCATACAGTCACAGATATACTTTTTCTCTCAAATCATATAAAACCTATCAATGATGTGATAATGTGATACTGATGTGTTAAATACAGTAATTCTTTCAAATTTCATCCCCTTTATCCACCTTGAAACACCGCTAGGCGCTATTACACATCAGTGTCAACAGCAATATGTCAAAATCAATATTTGTGTCACAGTCACTATGGCTCTCTACCTGTATGACTTGGCCAGTCGATTAGCAGAAGACTGCTTGCTGGGAGAGGAGGAGGAAGAAGAAGGCAGGCGCTGAGTGGTAGAATACCCTGGTGTATCAGAGGATGATCCAAGGCGTTGGAGCTTACTAGGAGAACCGGACCCTTGGCCACCTCCTCCTCCAGACAGAGGGGAACTGACACGCTGGGCAGGCAATGTGGAGCTGGAGTAGTAGATACCTAGAGAACAAGGGAAGGAAGAGAAAAATCAACATGGGAGGCAGAAGAATGAGTACAGATAGAGGCAGGTCATGGCACAAAAGCCTGATATTTTATAATGGGTTGATAACAGGAATAAAAAAATATGTTTCAGGGCAGTCAATGAGGTCAAAATGAATAAAGGTGAATTTAACTGCATGGCCTGCTCTTATGTTTTTCAAGCCATAGCCAAGGCTTTTTTAAATTTTTTTAAATGCATATGTAATATATATGTTCTGTATTGTGAGTGTCCAGCATGCAATAGTCAGTGTCAATAACAAGAGGTTCCAGCAATGGCAGTTAATTTAGCTTGTTTATAAATTATGGAAGAATAATACTAACATTTGAGAAAATTACACATTCTGCAGGCTCTGAAAATATTCTACGACTAGCAACGTTTTTATTCCAATTCTCATGCATGTCTGTCAGTGTCTCCAAATGTCATCTCAGTGTATCCACAGAGCTTCATGCTATGTCAGCTTAATTTATTATAAAGAAAATGCATCTCCGTGAAAAGAGACAGAGAAGAGTAAAGGAGAGCTGGAGAGGTGAGTTCTTACCTGATCCTGCCCCAGTTTGTGATTGTTGTTGCTGGGCTGCACGACTTGATGTCACCTAAGGGGATGTAGGGGGAACACAGAGCAAGTGAGGGAAGAAGAGCCATGACAGGGGAGAAGGGACAAATAGAAGGAGTGATAATTGGGGGAGGGAGAAGTTGTGAGGAGGGGGAAGGGAGAGGGAGAGTTCAGAAAAATGGGATAAAAGAGAATAAAGAGTAGTGGCCATCAAAAACTTTTATGCACAATGAGTTCAGTCAAGCCTTTGAGGATCCCAAATGAACCTAGAGCAGCTAGTAATGAAGTCCCTACAGAAAACAGAGGGGTGATTCAAACAGACTCATAGAAGCAGACCATGGAGTCCTCAGAGCTCAGCTGACGGAGATAATTTCTCATAAATCCTTGTTGCACCACCTACTAAAAATCGAGGAAAGGATTACACAATTCATATTATATTCACGTCTTAATCGCTATTATCTGTTGTCACATGAAGCCTGAAATTCAAAATTTTTTAAATCTGTTGTATGCTAAAATAATCTATGAGCAGCATATAATGTAAGTCAGCAGTGTTGTCTTCATTTTGAGCCAAATTCAAACAAGGACAATTTAACAAATTTATGCTCAACTGCTGTCGTGATACCTACAGCTTTGGAGGCAATGTAATGAATTCCTTACAGACAAAAAGTCAGGTGCCAGTCCGTGAGGCAAAGTGTGAGAAGCCTTTTAATCACACATCACATGCTGCTCTATCCAAATATATTCTGCTTAGTCTCCAGAGACAGGGGGAGCATATGCCAGTGCTCCACTGTGCCTCATATACCCTTATGATGATGATGTAAAGGTGATTCAAATACATTATTACGAGACTTATACGGCTGCAATTGTGTAAGGATGACATTACGCAGGCACACAGTCACTGAGTCACCTTGGCGCACTGTCATCACTGCATATACAGTGGTTACACACAAACCTTTGATTTACAGCATTAAACAATCCATTATCATATACATCTTTATATTTTATACATTTGCATTGTTTTAATATCTACACATGACGTGTGCAGTCATGTTTAAAGCCACGTTTGTCTGCTATTCATATGTTTGAATCTGTACCTATTACACCTATCATCATTGCACAAACACTCAAATACATGTGTATACACTTGTACACACATATAAACAATCTGGAGTTATGTTAAGAGGCTACATTTGCACATAACAGAATCCAGGTGTGAATGTTTGCAGCTGTACAACTGTGAACTATACTGGTAGGAAAAAAAAACAAAAAACGCATGCCTGCTCAGCACACCTTCCCTAGATAAATATAGCAACATACACAGGCACGCAATCTCCTATTATGTTCTCAATTGCAGTCTCTGGTTATATTTTCCTGTTTTGTGATGAGAAAAAGCATGTCTACTGAAGACAAGCCTCTGGTTCCACAGCTGCTTTGTTTGCACAGGGGTCATGGAAACTGTTTTATCTCTGGCTGAGTGGATTAGTGGTCTCTTTCTAAAAAAAAAATCTGACTTACAGTTTGTGGAAGCAAACAGGCAAAGAAGCAGAGACATGGAGACTCAGATAAGGACTCAAAGAATGGAAAATCTGTCAAGTAAGGACCAGGTATATAATGCATTGCATAGTATACAGTAAGATATGGTGCTTCCATATATATATGTATATACATGTTCTTGACACATATTCTTTAGCATTTCCTCGTATACACTAGATCCACCCTGATCTCAACATAGAAAAAGTTAAACCTGATGGAGTCTCACTTTTATGACTACAGCCATAAATAAATAATGATTTTGATGTTTCCTTTCAAAACTCCTCCCAAGCAACCAACAATATTTGTCTTTCATGATGGAAAAGTACAACTCATTTTTTAATCTCTACTCATGAGAAATCCTGGTTACCTAGATTTATGCCATGTTCGTAAATAACTTCAGTCTTGCTGCTGCAATTGAACATTTACAGACTGCAGAAATTAACTGTATAAAATGTGATCACTGATATCCATAACTTTACATAATATCCATGGTAACATATCCTAGTCTTTCCTGTAGCTAGAACTACAGCTTACTATGGATTACTGCAATTGTTCCAGTGTTTAAAAAGAATGCTTGAGGTGTTAATAGGAACCATGGTAAGTGCACATGTAAGTGCTTTACATAAACAATGTCACTTGATCTGTTTGTTTGAGTGCACATGGATAAATAGTTATTAGAGAGTGGATTATTAAAAGTGTCTATAAACAGCCTGAGAGAGAGTTTTAATAGGAATGTGTGAGCCACTATCTAAAACAGTGTGCGCCATAAAAATCTTCTATACAAGTCCCCTGTGTTAGCTTAGTAGGTTATGAAGCCAAGTGAGAGATCTAAGGCTGATGAGATGCAGGCCACAAAACAGAGTTTAAGAACCCTGTTAATGGTTTATGTCACAACACTGCAGATGTGCTACAGTCATCAAGATGCAAAGTGAGACAGAGATGGAATTTAAACCGATAAAGAAGTGAGTGGGGGAATGAATAGATGAATGGACAGATGAATAGATGGGTAGATGGATGGGTGATTTGCAGGGTAAATAAATTATGAGTATAGATGAATTGTTGGCTGAGTTAACTAATAGATAAAAAGCCTGACACGCTGTGCGAGGGAGAGCACTTTCACTTTCTCACTGTGTCATCTCACAGTGATGCTTCTTTTCTCCTCCAGTAAAACACTGGGATGTTTGAGGTGCCATGTATCCATGCATTATTAAAGCAGGGCCTCTCAGGGTTATAAATACCCTACAGAGGAGCAGCAACATGCTAGACTTTTCATTTTCTCTCTCTCACTCTGTCTGAAACAGTCACTTGTGAAACCATTAAACAAATGCACTCTATACACATGGTTGAGAGAGTGTGTAATAAAACACACCCATGTGCATAAACACACATGGACACCCAGGTGCACAAATCTGCAAACACAACAATTAAAAAAAAAAAAAAAAAAAACATGTGTGTACTAGACATGTATGCAAACTGCACCTGCCTATCTAGCAGCACTGGCATGCGTGGAGCTATTCATGGGCAGCAAGCCCTGCTGACAACACTGGCCCCATTACACTGACAAGCCAAAAACATCAGAGAGGAGAATACACACACACACATCACATAGACAGAGATGGTGAGCAGAGCGGGAAGGGAAGGAAGAGGGGAGGAGGGAAAAGAGGACAGGAACACTGCAATACAAGGACAAGGAATATTATAGAATTCTGACTACAGAAAGAATATAAATTCCTTTTGCTTTATCTGTCCATTCATTTATACATCTCTCTATCTGTTTTTCTATCTATGTGTCTTTGTCTCCTGTGTTTCTTATTTATTAAGGTGAGGAAAGAGTGCTTTCTCTGAAACCAGCTTTAAAATAAGCTTTGGTGTGACTGTGGATGTGGAAATTAATAAAAGTCTTTACAAAGACAAATATCACCTCCTTCACCTTTCTCCTTTTGCAAAGACACATGCGTATACATACAGACTTGTACAAGCACAGCACTCACACACAACATACGACAAACTAACAGGAAACAAAACAAACACCCATTTAATTAGGAGTTGGGACCCCCGCTGAAAAAAATGTGCAGGTGTTTGCAAAGACACATAAAACATATCCTCAAAGAGTTGTAAGAGTTGTTAAGAATAATCATGTTTATAATTATTGATCTGAAATATTTCCTCTTACTTTCAATTCATATCCATCATTAAAAATAGAATATTTGCTCCAGACACTGGCAGTATCTTTGACTGCAACACTGCAGCTGCTCACTGATTTAGCAGATGTGTGGGTGTCTGTTTGAAAGTACACACGTGTGCGTGCGTGTATACAGTACATGTATTACCACTGATATGTTAAGGACATGAAAATTGGAAATAATTGGCTCCTGTAGGCTGGAAAGTAATTCTGTGGGGTTTCTCTCTTCATCAGCACACTGCTGTGATTAATATGTGTCTTGTCTCTAGCTTTATTTCCCAAGTCCTTAAAAAAAAGATATTCACTGAGATATCTCTCTGTGCATTTAATCTTCTCTTCATTTTGGCCTATGAGAATTTGATTACCTGTCTCCCTCTAAACAGCTTCAAGGAATTTGTCATAACCACTCTGTAACTACCTACAAAACACAGACGAAAAGCTACAGAATGCTTGAGAAGCCAGTTGTAGTGACTGAACTTAAACCAGTTCAGTAAGGATGAAATGAAATTGGATTCTATATAAATATGCACTCATACGCTGATCAACAGACTCAGCTGCAATGCCGAACAAATCCACATTCAGTGAGAGCAATGAGAGTCAGAGTTACACGTAGCTGAAGAAGCCATGCAAGGGGGTGGGGGTGGGGTGGAGGGTACTGTTCATTTATTCTGTGATGGAAAATCAGAGCAGCAAGGGATATGAAATATATGAGCATATAGAGTTTATCTTAACACTGTAAACACTGCTGGTCCCCAAAGATTTGCATGACTTCAATGTGCAAAAAGTACAATGCAACTGTGCTTAAATTGTGGAGAACTCACTTCAGGTGAGTTACCTTCACAGTCAGCCTACAAAGGAAACTAAATGGTTTTTAAGAAAAGAGACTAAAGTTTATCCGAATGGCCAGTATTAGAATTTTGTAAGACTGTCGTTTCATCATAATCAACACCAGCATCTTCATTATCATCTGTGTACAGCAGTATTTCCTACCTGGTTGTAGCTGTGCACAGCTCCTCCAACCTGCCCGCTGCGCTGAGGAGTTGCTGCGGAGATGTTGTCGCTAAGGGCGAGGGTCTGGTTGCTATGGTAGCTGGCAGAGTACTGGAGCGAAGCCTCCGGGGTGGAGTTGAGCTGCAAGGAACTCTGGGAAAGAAGAGCCGGTCCTACCGATAGAGACAGAAGTGGTGTATGGTCGGGTGGTAGGTGGGGGTTGAGTTGAGTTTGTGTGTGTGTGGAGAGAGAGAGAGGAGAGAGTGAGGAGAGAGAGATTAAGAGTGAGAAAGAGAGGGGGCGTGAAGGGGAGAGATTGAGAGGCGAAGAGTGAAATGGGGAAGAGAGAGAGAGCAGCAATTTAGAGCAGATAGTGCAGCAGTGCAGCACTCCGTGAGTTGGAGATGGCATACATAATTTATTAGCAGAGGGAAAGAGAAACAGAGGAACACAGAGAATGGGAGGAGGAGGAGGAGCAGGGAGATGAAGAGGATGGGAGGAGGAGGGCTGAAAATAAGAAAGTTGTAATAGATGGAACACCTAACAACTTGAAACTTTACCTCCCCAAACACGTTAATTCTCACCTTGTACTGCTGTCTTGAACAAAACGTCACTTGACCCCTTGCATAAGATATAAGTCATTTATGTTGCTTTGCAGGATATCGGAATGTGGCGCCATACACCCCACAGGCTAAAGTACACTCAATTCCCCTTCTGTACACTTTAACAGCCTAAGCACCACTAAAGTGTTAATGTAGAGAACGATATAAACCAAGTATGCTTTTTTCAATGATGAGTATGGCTGCAATACCACACCACACACACACACACACACACACACACACATATAGCAATCTCAACCTCCCAGTTAAGGAGCAGTATCACTGCTACCACCTGACACAGATGCTGCTGTGACACCAAATAATAATCCCCTCTCTCTGATTTCCACGCTGAGCACATAAAGCTTGTATTGATTGGGAATGAGAACATCATAAGGTAGTTTTTAGGATGGACTATCTTCTAAACTGTGTATGAAGCGATGAAGTCAGCTGAAGGGAACTGTGACAAACTACTCAGTAGTCAGTGGTGTGTGTACAGGTTATCTGTATGTGTGTTTATGTGTGTGGTTTGGATTCATTGAAGAGCAGTTAGGTCCGTGACCTGTTCACTCAGCAGTGTATACATATTTCATTAAGTTGCTATTTTTACCCTCACTCCCTTTCTGAATACAAATTTCAATTATGTAAAATGTATGCAATCATAGGTTGTAGAGTAAGGAAGCCAAACTCTCTCTTTTCCTTACTTTCCCAATGTCTAAATATCATCGATATGTCCTACATTAAGTACCTCCCCCAGAACTCACTGCATGTTGGTTTCTTACCCAAAATGATGAAGACCCCTTATTATTCTTCTTCCATATCTATTTGCTTGCTCTCTATCTCTCTCCCTCTATCTCTCTCTTCCCCCAAAATCCCTTTCTCTCTGAGAGTCTGTGCACTGTGAACCAAGACCAACTCTTCTGCTTCTCGTCTTCACAAAAGACTTGTCTTTCTCATCTCGATTTATCCCTTGCTTTTTATGAATTATTAAACAGCACTTTGTGTTACGCAGACTGAGTGGGAGCTCCCAAACTCATCATCACTCAGCGTTGGTGTTGTTACATTGTGTGCACTGTATATGTTTGTCTCAGTGTGTGAAGTAAAGTGTGTTTGTGCTGGATGGTCAGATGATAGGAGAGTCATTAGTTTGGTCAGTTGAGACATACTTTAAGCGTATTTAGGAATTCATGCGTTTGTGCATGTGTGATAGTATGTATGTACAGGCAAATGCCGTAAGTAAGTGTGTGTGCACTGTTTGTGTGTATGTGTGAGGGGGTGAAATGTAAAACACAGGGCTTTAAGTCCTTTCATGTCTCTATTGGCTCTCACAGAGTCTCCATTCTCACATGAAAAAAGATGAATTTTTCAGCAGCTCAGTAAAATTATAACATCATATTTTTACTCAGTCTATGAAATGCTCTCTCTCACACCCACACACACACATACCAAACATAAACACACAGGGGTTATATCTTTAAAAAGGCTGGTTTTACAATAGCACAATACACAAAAGCCTCACAGTAATTACTTTGTGAAGTGAATTTCATTTCATGACATTAGCTTTTAAAGTTTGTGTGTGTCTCTAAAGTTATTCATGTGTCTAAATGTTTGTGCAGCTCTGCAGTGACGCCTAACCAACTACAGTATCAGCTGAAAGCAAAAAGCCTCCCTGTTTTGTGCAACCTTTCACTGAAGACAGCGACATGTCACTATTTTGTGTATTCAACACTTCATTATTTGCAGTGCTTACTTTTGGGGGGCAAATACACACACACACACACGCACACAATACACACACAAAGCTATGCAGAATTTATCTGCACCCACACATAGTGATGCTTTTGGTAGAAGCCCATTTGCAAAATAGGAAAAACAGCTGGGTGCGGAGCGCACCACAATAAGACTGCCCGCAATAAAAGTGCCATCTATTTGGACACAGATAAAGCAAGAGGGACAGGGACTCAGGGACTCCCTACAAACAAGATAAGAATCAAATTATCTGACATGTCTCCCCACTGTTCTGCATGTGCTTAAACATGCAACCTGCCTCTTATCAACGCAAACCAGCAACGGCAATTTTGAGCTAAATAGTCCAAACCAGCTTTTTTATCCTGTCCAGCTTTTTCACTATCGTACATACACAACTCAAGATTACTAAGCCTTGTATAAGCTGGTGTGTGTGTGCTATATAGTGTGTGTTTGTGTGTGCATGCACAAATATTACGTAGGTGCTCCACACTGGACAGCCCATTCTAGTGGTGCCAGAAATTACACATAGAAATGTGCGGAGTGACACGTACAGAGTAAGCTCTTAAAATGCCATCCATTACAGCAATATCAACTATCAAAAAGGTCAGCAGACAATAAGTGAAATGGGAATGCAGTGTTCCAAAACCAATGACCTGCAAAGAAAATGCCAAGCACATTTAGTGAGACCTCCTACATGGTCCTCTCAATCATTGTTTGAATTTGTTTATCAGAATCTAAGGCCCGCAAGATGGAAAAGCTGCTTGGAACTGGGCAGCTGTCTGTACAAATCAAGGAAAAAAAGTATGGTGTGTTTGACTGTTTGTGTGTTGTCTCTCTCTCTGCTCATGAAAAGAGCAATAGCATATTCATCTTCTCATAGGACAACAATTCTAGTTATAAAATCTGCTTTACACAGTAAGGGCTATAATCACAGTCCTCCTACTTCATCTAACTATTTACGTAATGAGTCTGGAACAAAATCCTTCCTCGACTCTACTTGCTTACTGTAAGTAGAAATGAAATCTGAGCGAGAACTCAATATTAACACAAGGAATTGCTGCACTTAGGCCAGATATCTAATGGCCTAAGGGACTAATAAGAGTACATTTTCTCCTTTTCTTTCAGCTGTACAAAAATAGCTACCCAACAATACACACTGTGCTCCTTTTCTATTTAAACCTACCACAGGTGTGGTTTTTATTAAGATTGTCTGGATTCTTTCCCCCCTCCATAAAAGAGTGAATCCTTTTAAACAGTGACTGTGCGTGACAATCAAAATTAGATTTATATTTCTTTTGAAGCAGTCACAGGTTTGTTTACACCTACTGAAGTGAGTGCTAGACTTAAACAGACCTTGATTTTGATCTATCATGTGTTAACAAAGTGCTGAAAAATCTAATTTCCCCTCTACAAATGAAATTCTTCAAGAGCAAATGTAAATAAACACAAAAATTAGAATGAAATTTAGTTTGTTCTTTTATGCTCTTGGACTGAAATTGACTTTTGTTTGGGTAACAGTTCCGCTTTGCTCTGAGTCAGGTCAATAGCACAAAATGGATTGAAATAATTGGAATTTAAATAGACACTTGGGATTATTGGGTTGTATCCCTCTTGCCCTCCCCAGATACAAACACACACACATATACACAAACAAACACACACACATTGGTATTGATAAGTACACTTACGTTCTCCACTGTCAAGTATTCCTGATTCCTGAAGGGAGCGAATGCAGGAATCCACCAACTCCAAACCTGTGGTCAACTCATCCTCAATATCCTTCTGTCCATCCGCTGCGGAAGACAAAAAGAGCAATGAGAAACAGAAAAAGACAGCGGATAGAAAATGAGGGAAGGAGCCAGAGAGATGAATGAGATCTCTCTGGACTGCAACTTCAATTCTCTACTCTCACAGTCCATAAAACTCTACACATTATGTCTTGGTTATGAGCTGTAAGACATTTTGATTATATGCTGGAAAGGACCCTGGTAAGTCTTCCCTGGGAGCTGCCTGACTGAAAATGAAGCTGTTCAAAAAGTGGAGTCAATTGTATGCCAAGTGTGTGTAAGTAAATCTGAGAATTTATGTGTATATTTGTGTGTTTAAATATGAATGGAACCTTTAAAACCTTTAAAAAAACTGTAATGAAAAAAGGTTTGTGGTCAATTCATGCAACCTTTACATGCATGGCTGAACAATATGTGCACGTGTTCGTACAAATATTCACAGTGAACTTTACCTTGAGCATTCCAGCGAAATTGCTCATCTGTCGAACTGCAAAAGAATGATGTAGTAAATAAGAGTAACAGAGGGAACAACAACAATAACATACAAGAAAGTTGCACAATAGCAGCCACATTTTTAAATCAACGGCAGATTGCTTTCAAAATGCTTTACATGTAGCATTTTACAGAGTGAAATCCTGTGCACTCAGGTAAGTCTTTTTTTTTTTTTTTCAATTCTCATATGGATAGTGTTGTAGACGCACACATAACTACACATGCACACACACACACACCAGTCACACTAGACACACACACACACACACACACACACACACACACACAAACAAGACTTCTTTTCTATTCTCTTGTTCACTGTCAATTGATTGGTGATTGATGGGGGGTTGAACATGGAGAAAAAGACAAAGAGAGGCAGAAGGAAACAGACAGGCAGAAAGAGAAAGTTAAAGACGAGTATTGAGCCGCCAGCTGTGTGATCAATACAGACACGGACAGACTAACTGATACATATAGACTCTTTCATCTAACTTCATCTACACCATTAGACTGGCTGTCTGGGCTACTTGGCTTGTTTCTGCTTTCATCCCATTAAGACTGCTTGGTATTCCACATAGCTGACTTTCTAATTGAATGTCTGTCAAAGTGTGTGCATGTGCGCCTTGGGTGTCATTGTACAATATGTGTCTGAAGTGCTTGTGTGCCCTCATGTGTGTACAAGTTTGTGGAGGTATATGAGAATGAGTGAATACATTTACAAGTGTTTATCTATTTGTCTGGTTGGCTGAGACGGTATTGGCCTTCCAGAGATGGGCATTTTCTAAGTAGCTCTCATAGAGTGATTGGACTGGTTGAAACAGTTTTGATGTTAAACACAATAGACTATTTCTGGAGCGTCATTGTCTTGGAACACATGCAGTGGTTAATACTTTGTCATGGAACCAGGCAAAGGGAGAGGCTGTGAAGGAAAAGCCAATCATAGCTATGTGGCAATATGGTGGCTATAAACAGCCCAGCCATTAAGGTTGAGAAGAATAACAAACAAAGAAGAAGGGAAATTAAATTTGTTATTTAGAAGTAAAGTTTGTTAACTTTGTTACTTGAACCTGACTGATTTTTTTTTTTTTTTCTCAATAGACGCCTGATACCAGTCAGCCTGTTCGACAGTTTGGCCGTCTGCTGTCCTTACAGAACCTCTGGACCTATGCTGCTGACAGGACAGCTGGTTCTGAGGTGTGACGACCATACCAGAGGTCAGAGTTCATGTGGGCCGAACAGATGGGTGCTTCAGTAACACTTACGAGCCTCTGACATTTCACTTCGGCTATAAATTATTAAGCTCGTGGAAACTGTCACACCACAATCACGGTCCAAACCAAACCATAACCATCTGTAACCTAAATGTACCAATTTGATTTGATAGTTAAACTTACAGAGCTTACAGATCAACAGGGCTCATTGTTTGCACTTGGAAGGCAGAACATGTTTCATTTATGCTTCACCTAATACCAACTGTTGAGCATTAAAAAGACAGCAAATGTGAACTGTAAGACTGTGACAGCAGCTGGTTGGGAATGTCTGCCCTGTGTGTTCTTTCACTCTGCTGAATATTGCTATTGTTCATACCTTCATCAGCAAAAGCAGGCCACAAATACAGTTTCAGATGTTAATGAAAGAAAGAAAAACTGCAGCTTTCTACTTTGTAACCAAATACTTGCAAGAACCAATATTAACTTTTCGCCTATAGTTTTCTGTCTTGCCCTCGGGATACAGCTTGTCCTGCATTTCCTTTTAGTTGAAAGTAATTGTTATGTAACTGCTAATCACTGCGATGCACTAGTGCAGCACTAAACAAGGAATGAGCGTGAATACAGGAAAAGTCAGATCAGTTACAAATTACTTAAGCAGAAATATAATCACCTAATCATCAAATCACAGTAGTGTGGGAGAATATGTTGAATGGGTAAATCCACTTGAATTAACTGTATCTACTTTTAGTGTATTGCGACTACTTTAAAGACTAATGATTTTTACAGGCTATCATATTTTTTTTTCCAGCTATCCACCCACTTACTCTAAACTTTATCACTTGGTTAGCACACTGCATGTTTCTTTTTATTTCATCAATTTTGCAGAGTGAAAACTATGCAATGAAATGTAATGCTTTGTGAAAATAAGTCATTGTAGAGTTAGTATAATAAAGCCAACAGCTCAGTGGCAGAAATGTCTCCATATCGTATGTTCCTGTTTGTAATGAAAGGACTACATTCCAATGGCCTGTGTTTAAACTTGACAATTACTCTGCTTGCTGGGACTGGCTGATGTCAGAAAAAGTCAGTTGAAATGGAGGATAATAATAAAATAAAAGAAATAAAATCTTTGCAGCTTGCTAGGTCAATGAAACACCATCATTGTGGCAGCAGCAACAGCCTGAAGTTCAGAAATGTGGGTTTTTAACCAAACTGCCTTTGCCAAATGCTTGACCAGTAGAGATATTTAATATAAGGCAATTAATCCTAAGTTTCTCCTCAGTGGTGAATGTTAAACAGGTGTAACTGCATGGAGTAGCTTCCTTTTGTGAATTTTTTAACCTTCTGAATATGAATTAGGATTATGCTGAACAAATCTTTGCTTGACACAAAAGGTTAAAATAAATACTCCTAAGGCTGACCATTGCTTTTCTGCTCTAGGACAGCAAGTTCCCTGCCATGGGCCGGTCACGGTCCCTCTATTACAGATAACGTTTGATATTCATTAGGTTTACTTGGTTTAATTCTGCCTTTTGATTCCAGGTATTGATTCTTCATCAGCACCATCCTCTATTTTACACTTGCTTTGCATTCTAGCAACAGCTGATTCTGGGACAGTATTAGTAGTGGAAGTTGAAAGAAAGAAAAAGGCAGAAATATGTAACTATGTCTGATGGACTCTGGATTGCTGAATCACTAATGACAGATTTGTAAATGCCAGCTCATTAGTGTTTTAAGTTAATATTAAGTCAGTGTTCATATGTGTAATCACATCTAAAAAAAAAAAAAAATGAAGTTCTGATTCTTGAAAGCCAGTCCTTATCATAGGTGAACTGATTGCTTTGGAAGCAAAATCTAAATCTGGCTCATGCAGAGAGAGAGTGCTGCAGCCTACAGTAGGTGAAAATGGTATTACAGACACACACACACACACTCTCTCTAACTGGGTAACAGTAGTAAACATTGTAAACACTTTGTCACTGCGTTAAAATGTAGACAGAGAGACAAGACAGGGAAAGAAAACTTTGCATGAGCTGACAGACAGGAGAGAGGGAGGTTTAATAAGCATTATTCCACAACACTGCACACTCTCGCCTGCAATGCCACAACACTACACCCAGCGAGGCAGTGCATCCTTTTTAACAGTGAGCCTGTATTAAAGAGACATTTTAAATTCGGCACTTCACTCTTAGCCGCCATACAGCTTATATCAATAGACAGCGTCCTCTACTGTTCCCAGTGAAATCCACATAAATGCATACCCACACACTCTACTTAGCATTCACTGATGTACTTAAAGTATTACTAATGTATTCAAAACCAAGGCTTAAAAGCAAATGAGAAAAGTTTCTGGTGTTGGCCTGTAGTGACAGATATGCTTCACAGATGAGAGATTAATTTAAATGCCATCACACTGAAATCACATTCACACACTGAACAATAAGAATGCATGTGTACAAACATGCATATATATGTGTGTATGCACTTGATATATCTCTTCTAAGTGCTTTCCTGTATTGGAAATATTTTGTTAATGGGTACAAAAGTGCAGATAAACAGGTAAACATGTTGTGCTTGTGGTAAAAGTATGAAGCCATCTAGGCAGGAATCCCAGCAGCCACATCCTTCACAAGTTATTAGTCCTTTGCTTGGAGAGCATTACTCTGAAAGAGTTACACACGGTCACACAAGGTTCTGCTCAAATTCTCCAGCTGCCCCCTTTCACAGATAGCAGCACTTAAGAACACTTGCCTGTCCTGATAAGGAATGTCGGCGTGAAAATGGGCATGTGTATGTACGCTCAGCAAGCAAACACACATGCACACATCCACTGCTTGCACACACTCCACAGGTATATGGCACTCAGCTACAAATCTTGCACAGAGCAAATTTTAATGAGCTTTTGATTATTTGTTTATTACTTGTGCACACACAGACACACACACACTTGTGTTTGTACTTTTATCTTTGTGACACATTGACACAATGCTTTCTAAAGCCCTTTGCCTTAGCCATCACAACTAAAGTTGCCCCAAATGAGTCATGCTGCCCTGCTTGTCCAGCTTTCTGCTTCCCTGCGTTTCCATCACCCATCTCTGCTTCCATCAACTCAGTTTGTAGAGTTTACAGCCTGCCACATTGTTGTTCCAGCACTGCACTGTGAGGCAGCTAAACAAAAATGCAAGGCCCTACCTAAAACCCAGGCGTAACCTTCAAAAGCCCTTTAAAGGTGCCAGAAAGTGTCAACTGACCTAAATGTCCTCACTCTAAAATAAATCATCCACAGTATTAAATTCAAACTGTTCCTCACAAAGATAGCCATACGCGTGCACATGTGCACACACACACTCTGCACAGGCATTACATACATATACACCGACACAAATACACCAAAAAAAATGCCTACACATACACAAGGTGTCAAATTCACACAAACATTGAACTAAAAGCACTTTACGTCTTTGATAATTGCTACCCTGTTGAGTGGGAGAGAGGAATAAATGGACGGCTTGGTGTGCAGTCCTTTGCTATTTCATTATTGCCACCATTAAAACAGGGGCCTAATAGACCATAATCCTGTGTGTGACGTTTACTAATGCTTTACCAAGAAGTAGCCCTAAGCACATCCTTGCTTTCTGAAAAGTAGCTATCTTTACAGAAATAAATCCATATTTCATTATTTGTGTGTTTTCATTGTTTGCCAGTGGATTAATTAATTTAGGTAGGAGGGGAGTATGGCAGAAAACAACAATAAGCCTGCATGTCTAATTTCATATGAAACACAAACTAGCAACATCCTGTTGAGAGGGATAGAAAATAATAAAGCTAAATTCACCCAAATGAGACAGACTTCTTTCAGTTACACAATTTTCAGTTCAAGAATTGAGATAAACAGAGCAATACAGAGATTGCACTGGTTTCCACAGTTTCCAATAAAAATGAATGTTATCACAATAACGATGTGAGATGGTATCATCACATAAAAATCCTGCTCAGTGTGGCTTCAGTGTGGGAAATATGTGTCAATATGAGCATCAAGAATAAGTCAGACATAGGAACTGCAATGGTGCTACTTGATCTCCATGAGGATATTCATTAATGTCTTGCTGCAAAGAGGTCAGATGTCAAGGTCAGCAACAGCACACCTAGGAGCTGGGAGGGATTCAGTGTCTTGTCCAAGGACAGCTGAGCAAGATGGATGGATGGCCTTGGATATGGCAGCATGAGGCTACGTTCTCCAGCTGAGGGGTAATACCCCTCCTATCTAACTCATACCCAGTTTTCCGACATTTGTAAAATGTCAGCTGTCAGAATGACTGCTGCTCCGTCGCGGTTAAAATAAATCTGGATGATAGAGAACCATTCAAGCCAAACAGGGGGAATGCTGGTCATTACAAAGCAGTCCTGTCTATTTAATTGGCCATTTTCATTACACTATAAACACAGAGTACTAATTAGCTTGGAATGAGGTTCCCCTATTAAAAAAAAGAAGGAAAAAAGCATAGAGATGGGTGACACAGGAAAAAAACAACATGAAGTATCTTAATAAGGTGTTGTGCCACCAGAACAGCTTCAATGCACTTTGCCATTGATTCTACATATCTCTGGAAGTCTACTGGGACTCCATTTGGTGTTTTTATGATAGTGGTGGAGAGCGCTATGTAAGTCCCATTGTCCCCCATTGTCCATGGTTGTTCAACTGGGTTAAGATCTGATGACTGCGAAGGCAATATCATGTGATTCACATCATTTTCACACTCATCAAACCATTCAGTGACCACTCATTCTCCAAGAATGGGGGCACTGTCACCCTATTTCTCCACTCATTTTCAGCTTTTTCCTTTGATTTTGTCACCCTTCCATTTGTAACCATGTGGCCATTTGAGCAAATGTTAGAGAAAGATGGCGTGAGGTTGTTTGAGAAAGAAATCAAATGTTTCCCTCGATGGAAAATTTTATATGTGTTGTGAAGAATAGTACTAATAGATTAGCACCCCTGTTGCATGTAGATAAATCCCCAACTTTGTGCACTCAGTAAGGTGTGCACAGTACAAGGTGATTTATAGATCAAAAACTTAAAACATAGGTTTGTAATTCATAAAAAAAGAGATTTTCAAAGCAAAAAGACACTCAAGGTCATCCAAATATTTGGATGCAGACACATTAGGGAACTACATATGGGTTGAATAATTATTAAGCATAACAGCATTACACTTTCAAATATACTATATGAGTAAATATGGGTTTTAAATGTCAATTCTAACTGTGATTTTGATCATGTGTAATCACATCACAATAAATCAGTTTTCCCATATACAGTATCTTTGAAATGCTGTGTGATGTTGATGAAATGCGATGATGATGTGTAATTATATCGATCACATTCTCCTCTCAGCTCAACAGATAGATAATTTCAGTGCTGACAAACTGTGGGGAATGCAACAGGCTGTACATACATTGTAATATCAGCATCCTGACAGTGTATTATTATTTTCATTCATAACATACAAAGGCTATCGACGAGGCACTAAGGAAGTAATTTGGATGAAAAACAAAGAAAATCAAAAACAATCATCATTGAAGAAGCTAAACGAGGGATGCATGTCATCTCTAAATGAAGTTCAAGAGATCTTTATTCTTTCCTATATAACTGAGAGCACTGGAACGCATTGGCTGGCTGTAACTAACTTGTCATCTAATTTGCACTTGCTTAGCAGAAACCTGATTTGTGAAATCTTTCCAGCAGGGTTCAGCCAAATGTTCACAAGCAACAAACCAAAAATGGATGGATTGGATGCATGCATGGGCTCTGACTGACCTACTGACAGCACTGCTCACAATGTGAATATCTTTAAAATATGGACCAGAGGACAGTCTGGAGAGAAATGACATGTTGGGCAGTAACATGGTGTGAAACTTCAGTGACATCAGTGTTTCAAACCACATCATTGTGAAAATTGTGATGAGTTTCCTTGTGACATAGCTGATTCTTTTAAGTATGAAAAATGGCACCAAATTATGCTTACTCACCTTTAAGCATGGACCTGGTTTAAGAACCACTCAATCGTTTTTATACATCTGTCTGTTGAATGGATACAAACCTACCCACTGGTGGTTGTCATAACAACAGTGTTGTACTTCATCATCGTCAGCATGACAGTGTGACACTATAACGGTAATCTGTCAATCTCGAGTGGGCTTTTATGCTCTGTACAGGATGTGGGGGTGGTGTGTGTGTGCATTTATGTGTGTGTGAGTGCAAGAGAGAGGTAGAGAAATTTGAAATTGCCTTTGTGTTGGCAGTGGGTGAAATGACAAAGTGAATAAAAAAAGAATGAAATCAACACAAAACTACATCATACACCCGACTCAGACGAACACAAAAATATGTCACAACATTGAGGCTGGAAAGCAAAATGTGTTTTTGTTTACGTGGCTGCATGTATGGCTTGTCTACTTTGACTATATATATATGTCTCTATGCGTGTGTGCGTGCGCATGTGTGCAAGCTTTCTGATAGTCTATTCAGAAAGCAGTCTATTGTGCTCACAACAAGGCTGAAAACTTTTGTGAATATGACAGCTGAATGACAGTTCAACAGAGGAGCTGGAAGAGAATTGTCTAGTCAAAGTGTTCACTGAAATGACTTCTAATGCCTGACTACTGACAGCTGCAACAAAAACCCCAATTCCTACACACACACAAAAACAAAGAAAACAACGCACCATGGTATTGACAACTCCAACAGGGATATTTCAACTTTGTCCTCTCCCACTCATCTCCTTTCAAGTCCTACACACTCATGTGCAGATATTTAACCTACCAGCATGTGAATCTGCATGTTATTTAAGTGTGTTTCATATCTTTATGTGTAAATCAGTTCATGTACATTTATGTGTGTGAATGGAAGAAATACACAATAGAAGTACACACACACACACACCACAAAACATCTATTTATGTCCATAGGGAAAAAAAAACAAAAAGGGCAGCATTAACAATAAAGATGCAGTCACACCTTCTATGATATAAGTCACTGCATCTGAAGGACAAGAACTGTATACACACATGCGTGCCTGGACTGTGTCCTCTGTGGGTGGCTTTAGCATTTAAATGTTTTTATAGAACAGAACAGGAACATACAATTTCAATGTTCAAAGTTCAGTGTCTGTAAAAGTACACTAGATACTAGATTTTGAAATGTGTAAAAAAAAACATCTCCAAGAGGACAATGGAAATCTTGTTTCATATCTACTGTATTAAATAGCGATTGGACCTCCACATTCTGCAGCTGGACTGTGTCAACAAGTGTTCATCTTCCAATAAGGCCTTTGTGGTTTCTTTCAAAAAGGGATCATTTTCCGTGAATGCTGGCAACATCACGCGGCAGCACAAAGCAACTTCCAGACAGAAATATCCTGCTTATCCCCGTTAGATGGGTAAAGTACGGACATACACGCAATTACTCTACAGCACATTTTAATCGTGCAGACTGTGCAGGCTTACATATGCATGTGACTCGACTGTATATGTGTGTGCCTGCATGCATGCTATAACACACAGTCACTCAGTTACTTGTGTGTGCATGCACATGCTCAACTGTGGGTTTCCACTGTGAGCAGCACCTGCTTGTTGCACTATTTCGGCTCAGGAACATCTGCTGTGTGTGTCTAAATCACCAAGCTATTATAGTTATTATGATAGGTGGGCTATCATTGTTTTGCACCAGCACAGATAATGACAGAATACCTCCATGCATAATTCACCAGGGACGGATGGCCTGACACCGGGTGTGCCCTGTATTATTGTGCTCCGCACAGACAGGGACTGTCTGAGCATTATACTCATCTAACAAGGCTCACTGCAGCAAGACTGTTGTGACATGTTATTGAACTAGGGATTAAAAGCTCTACTGCTCACATTATGAAATGTTAGAGTAAAACTTTCACTTTTGGTAGATTACTGAGCAGTTTGATAAAAGTTTTAATGTGATCTTACGATTGAGGCTCAGATTCAGTTAATCTTGACATATTAGTCGACTGTAAATAATGACATTTGCTTGATCCTCATTATTAAATCTGAGTACATTAACCTTTCTCTACCTTCAATTATGATACACTGAGATATTACAAGAGCTGGTTTGTGTTTGCTGGTGTGTGGATAATACATTTTTTTAATATGGTGTTTTTATAGAACTTATAGTGGGCACTGTAGATTATGCAGGAATCCAGGAGCTTTAGAATCTGTAGAACATGCATGTGCAGAGCAGGCAGTTTAATAGGAAATAAATAAAGAACATACTATACAGCAGTATTTATGATCTTGAGGCTGCTACTGAGCATCCATACACCAGGAATAGATTGGTGACTTTTTGAACAGATTCAGAGTTCTCAAGGTCAGTGCACTGGTCTTGCATGCACATATATGGATGTATACATCCTTATACTTGAAAGCCCTTTTTTTTAACCTTTAACCATGAAATAAGCCTCTCTTATTGGACCTTCACTTGTTTAACAGATTTGGAATATTCCATTTGTGTACCATATGGTATGCACTTTTTTCAATAGTTTCAAAGTGATGAAAAACAACATTTTAACAAAACCATCAGCGATAATAATTGGAAGATATGCAGTGCTGGCTTCATTAAGGCCTCTTTGACTGAGTCATAATTGCATATGACAGAGTAGCAGTGATATTATTATGATAATACACATTTACATATAAATAATAACACTTCAGGCTGCTAAGTACAGCGGCAAATTAAAGTGAAAAGGACAGATGATGTATCAGCACACTGCTGGCCCACAAAACTCGACTAAATTTAGAAAACAGTCAGTTCCCAGACAACAAGTCAACAATCCTTCTATAGCACAGTGGATGTCATACAAATTGCAGGTTCTGTTTGCAGGGGTGTTATGAAAAAAAGAAATAGTATTTCCACAGAAAATGCATTTTCAAATGTTGCCAGCTGGGGATGAGAAGATGAAAGAGAAAACACTAAAATTCAGTGTGATGTCAACCCCAATAAGCATGCTCACAGACCCCTGTATTACTGATAGAGAAGATTATTGGCCAAACAGCAAGGGATTAACAGAGATTACAGAGACCAAAGTGAAAATGCTTGGCCGGAACACCGATCATCATTTGTCAACTGTTTTGCTGGCTTGTGGTCAGAAACAGTTTGGCCTCGCCCAGTGAGAGTCACTGATGATTGATTCTACACGCAGAACTGTCATTGGCACTAACTGAAGGTCTGGACAGTGTGCAGTCAATCATCAGAACATTGTGAAACTAGTGAAATGAATCTGCAACTGATGAAAAAACTAAAGTTTCTAATTTTATATTCCAATATTTCCCTTTAAATTTTCAGTTGTGTTGTCATCAACATTTCATGTTGTCAAAGGAAAAAAGTTGTTTTTGGAGGAAACATGCCATAAGTCTGCCATTTCTGTCTGACATATCATTTTCATAGAGTGATGGAACACTTTCATATGTTTTTCAGTTTTTATGTTGTTATGGAAATCGCACACTTCCCTCCTTCCCATTCAAATTTACACACATCTGGTCCTTCAGATAAGTGGAAGGAGGTACATCCTGTTCTTAAGGTAAATCCATGTATGCCATACTATGATTGCCAGAGTCATATTTCTTTTAGACAACAAGCAAAATCATCCCTCACTGTCGGTATCTCGTCTGCTAAATAAATTGTAATCTCCTGCAGCCCGTCAGGCTCTGTGAAACCTACACACACATCAGTATGACACACAAACTCACACTCAAGGGCAGTAGTGTGATGTCATGGGCGGATAGGACACCTCAGAGCTTTTGGGGGCTGAATCAGTCGACGGTCTAAATCACTCATCCCCCGGAGGATAATCTAACCAATGATTTAGTGGGAGTCACCGAGTCACTCTCAGCAGATTCCACTCCAGTGGAGGGATATATTAGCGCGTGTGTGTGTGTGTGTGTGTGTGTATGTGTGTGTGCGTATATGTCTTTCTGTGGTTGTGTGGGCAAATTTTAGTCGAAACCATCACTGTGAGGACATTTTGGTTGGTTGTCACAACTTCAAAGTTTTAGGGTTAGATTTAGGTTTAGGTTAGGGTTAGGGTTAGACATTTGTAATGGTTAAATTTACGTCAAGGGGCTAGAGAATGTTTTATGTTAATGAGCACCCTCACAACTATAGAAAGACCAGAGGGTGTGTGTGTATACAGCCTGTGTACAGTATGTGTTTGACCATGTTAAGGGAGTGAGGTTATTCACCTTACACTGTCTCTCTCATCGAGGCCCCCATGAGACCAATTACTTACCCTGTGGCTCCACACAGACACAAACACACACACACAAACACACACACACACACACGTGTAATCTTACACCACATGGGAACTGCCGCTGCTTGACAGTGTGATCAGCATAATGGCTCAACATGAGCTTCACACTGTCAATATTCATAATTCAGGGGAGAGCTTGAAGAGTGGGATAGTTATTACATAAAATCACAAGCATAAGCAGAGAAAGAGACTTAACTCAAATTTGCACAATATTCATCATGTCAAATCAGACGATACAGGAGCAAATGTTAGCCAAGAAAGTATACGATGACACTAATGCTGTGTAAACTTGTAACAGGTCAGCATGATGAACAAACAAATCGACTAGAGGCTTCTTCATTTTTGCATCTTGTCTAGTTAATTACATTGGAATGGACACTAATCTTGTTACAGAGTACGGGGAGCTTTGGATCCTTGCTTGGTACTGAGCTTGATCTGCAAGTTTTTTCTTTTCTTTTTTTTTTTTCTTTTTCTGGGCACTCAGCAAAACTCCTCAGGCCAACATTCAATTTTGCTCAGGAACTAACACTTCTGGCTGATTCACTTGCTCAACATGCCATTTGTTTAAGCTGTACGTGGACACATTGTACTCCTTACAATAGCAAACTCCTGGGATGGACTTAATCATTTTCCTTGAAAAATTCTCTTTCAACTCATTCCCGCATAGTCAGACAAGTTGTGTCTGAAAACAATAATGTGATCATGCACTGTGTACTAATGCCTTTCTGGACCTATCATTCATCTGTTTCACATTCCCCCACTGTAATTAATGCTACAGACAATGACTAATGTACCAGAGTGGTGACATGGCATCCTTAAAGTGAAAATAAATAATATTCACAATCTATTACATAAGTAAGATGGTGTAGGTGTGTGTGTGGGTGTGAACGATGATGAGGCTGTTCACATAGCCTATATGAATACATACATACAGTGGGGATTTATGCGTGCATATGTATGATTGATTGATGAGAACGATGTTATGTGACATGAACTGGAGCCCTGGGGCTGGGGTTTTTAATTAACTGGTAGGAGAGGAGCTGGCTGGTCTGGCTATCACAATATATCACCATGTCTGGTCTGCAGTGACTCAACAGCATCCATCTAAAAAGTAGAGCAAACACACACACACACACACACAGGCACACACACTCACAAAGGCCATCTGGCTACAGCAGGGTGCAGCTTAAGTGTGAGTGATTTTACTGTCTCTCTTTTTGCATGCTAGCGTTGCAAAGTTCTTATTATTTTACAGGCTGTCTATCAATAGGCACCAAATGTGTAGAAGTCAACATTGGCTAACATCTTGAAATTTGAATTTCCACCTTGTGGTTATATGCTTCTGCCAACTAGTCAAGTTGCAGGAAATATGGTCACAATCTCCTCTTCTGTTGGAGAGTTATGGTATTAAATTATGGCCAGAGAAGTGTTTTTCTCTGAATTTTCTCTTAATTTATGATGCTACAATGAAGCTGACCTTTTGGAGATAAAATCCCATTACGTCATTCATTTTATCCTATCAGGCATTTGTGCTAAGTTTTGTCAACATTTGTGCATGTATTCTAAGTTATGGCCAAAAGCATGTTTTGTGAGATCACAGTGACTTTGACCAACAAATTCTAATGAGTTCCTGAAATTCCCTCCAGGCGTTGCTGAGATATGGTATTCACAAGAATGGGACAGATGTGAGAACACAATGACCTTGATGTTTGATCCTCCAAAATCTACTCAGTTCATCCTGGAGTCCGAGTGAATGTTTATCCCAAATTAGAAGAAATTCATTCAAGGTGTTTTTAAGCCTCTGGCCATGGCTGTCTCTGGCCCAGAAGCTTAAAAACAGACAAAAAAGATGAAGATTTAGTGACTGGGTAAAATATGAAACAAGTATGGGAAATTATGACTGTGTGACTGTGTTAACCAGGATTCCAATCTGAGTTCAAAATTATGTCCAATAAATGTAAGAGCAGAGAGGAATACTTTCTGAATGCATGAAAGAATAAAAGCAAAGCAAACCCACAGTCTGTGATAACATCAGCAGGTACATAACATGCTCTAAAGTATAAGAAAAAATGTTTAGTTGTTTTACTATTTTGATTATGATGTTTCAATAGAGATGAAGATTTATATTCAAGTCCACATCTCACTTTCATGGTGATAACAATAAATAAATAAATGTGACTCTAATACATTTTCAAACAAGGAAAATCAAACCTACACGTGTTCAGACTATATCCTGAATCTATTATACAAAGTTGTTTTTCTCCTCATTGCAAATTGCTGATATTGATTGAGGAAAAAAAATACTAAGAATGACTCTGTTAATGACAGTGGTAGTGGAAAATAATAAATGTGTAAATGACATTGATTGTCACCTTCTGCACTGCACATGTAATAGAGAGAGTAACAATAATAACAGTAATATAGTAACAGTAATAGAGAGTAATAAATTCCAGCATGTTTTAAAAGAGTGAAATATCACTTTCCAAGTTATGATCCACTGATTTGTTCTATTCGATGTGATGAACTATGTACATTAGGTGATTCTGAGCTTGCCTTTTTACACTCTTGACGAGGATGCCTACCTCAATTCATTAAAAAAATTTAGGGTATTCCTGCAGGACACCGCTACACACAAAAAAGACAGACCTGGGATTTGATGCATTTCCTGCATATCCTTCTTATTATTTACTTCATCTTTTTACACTACAGTCAATTCCTTTGCTCTCTTTTCATCTTGATTCATCTCATCTTGAGAGGAAAGCACAGACACAGACTTTTTTTGTGTGTGGAAAATAGCCAGGGGAGGTACCTGAGGGCTGGAACCTCAGAGCAGATGCCTACCTTAGTGCATTTAAGCTCGGAATGAGACAGCCGGCCTCTTAGAGAGATAATAAAAAGCACACACGCAAACATTATTTTCAAAGTAACACCCAAACTAGCCATTTTACAGTAGATATGTGTGTACAATGTTTAACATGATTGTAAGTTTGAGTTTATAAAGCAATCTGTCAGCATTTGTGAGCAGGCTTCAAAGGACTAGAGATAAATAACACAAATGGGGGAAGGAGGAAGAAATGAAACATAAACACAAAGCAAACCAGCAGGCACCATGCAAGCTGTTGTGGACAGACCACGTGTCTACACTGGGACAAAAGGTGTCCTTTGCTGTTGCAAATCAACAAAGGACATCAAATCCTTAATATGTACACATGATTTTGCATTCTGAGATCCTCTGCAGTTCTTTGCGCTGCTCATATAGAAGCCAGAACCTGAAAATTATGACTGTACAAAATTTCATCTAGATTATGTCAGTTTTGAATCGACAGAGTGGCTCTCAACACACCAGGACGCCATATGAGTCATTGGGTTACAATGCAAACAAAAATCGATTTAGGTGCATCCAGAGCAGGTGATAAAAGTCACAATGAAAAGTGTAATCAAAGCCTCCGGTTATGGCTCTTGGGAGGATTCTACACCCACATCCAACCCTTGGCCCACAGGAAATAAACTTGCTAGCTTTCTCATATTCTAAATCCTCCATGAAGTCTTTGTAGGAATATGATGAGTTGTTTAGCAGGGCACAGTACAGAGCATGCACTGCTTTATGTTTCAATTAATGAATCCAATCAATCATTTGTTCCTGTCTTGTCTGTTTGTTTTCAAACTGTAGAAGGCTTTAGTATTCATGTCGGCACGAGGGGTAACGATGCAGAATAAAGGCTCGGAGTCTAAACAGACAGTTTGTCTTTTGTGTCGATTTTTGTCCTCTTCACAATGTCGTTATGTATTAATGACAAAGTGTTGGTGAGTTTTGCAAAGATAAAGTGAAGAAGTTGACTTTTGTGAAAAGAGGAGGCAAGCACAGTTGTGCGCGCGCACACACACACACACACACACCAAAACAACCTGTCCCTGAAACGCATACACACACACACACACAACCTATCACCCACATAGCCTCCACTCCACAAGTAAAAATCTTCTCCTCAAACTGCTCCAGGCATTGATTCCTTTGGCCTCAGGGTATGATGCCTCAAGAGAACAAACTCACTCATATTCTTTCTCTCTCAGTCTCACTGTCTTTCCCCTCTCACACATAGACATACACATGCAAGTCAGAGCTCTCTGAGGCCCTCTAGCACTGATTTTTTTTTCTTTTTTTTTCTGAGGACATCAATAAGCGGACAAAAACTTGAAAGCAGCAATGTTTCTAAGTCTTCCCTGTTGATGGTCACATGCATATTCACTGGGACAAATATCTTCATTACTGCAGCTGCATTCATCTTTCAGCTGGTCTTTTTCCCATAAATATTCTTGAAGAGTATCTCTGGGGCATATTAACTATATTATCTCTTTCCTAAATCTCTCACCTTGCCACTTCTTTCCTCTCACCCATCTGTCTCCCTTTCGCTCAGTTTCCTCTTCCCTCACCTTTGCTATTATGTCTGATATTATGTCTTTTCTTACTGTGTTACTTTCCCTCTCATTTTCCTCTCATGGTCTCCAGTGTAGCGTTCTTCCACCATGCAGGGGTTAGCCGTTCCGAGCCAAGCCGCGAAGCTGCTTTAGCTCGGTGCATGTGTTTTTTCCACTGCATCACACAGCGAGGCAGTCTACCTGTGCTGCTAATGAAGCTCCTCTAACACTGGTGGCAAACACTATGCACTTCTTACAACTTCTTCAACAACAAAACCATCTTGCCAGTTCGGCAGCTTTTAGCATTAAGCAGCCACAGTAGGAAAGGCTAAGCTTGTATTAGCGGTACCTTAACACACCGTGGCTCAGTGCAGCCATTTCCTGCTGTGATGCTGTAGTGGAAACGCAGTGTCACCACAGAGCACCACTGCTAGAATTGGAATAGCTCTGGATCTAAATATACCCAGGGACTGTGAATGAAATGGTTGGTAGAGCCAACCTGAACAAAAAGCTGTAGGTATCTGTGTCAGTGGAGTATTAAACCTCTCATGTCTCATGCCCTTCATTCCCCTTTAACCAAAACATATAGTCCAAGTGCCTCCTGTCCATTCGAATGTATTTTTATATCATGTTTTAACACCAATATCTGGTTAGAGATTTCACATAACTACATAGGTTTTAATATTGTAGGTAGGTATACTACATTGTAATATTCAAACTTTCAAACAGAGGCATAATATTAACTGATTGATTCATGTATAACATAACAAGTAATCACTTATTTTTCTGTAATGCATCTCCACCGTGATCACTGTGTTTTTACTATAAATTATAGTTGACATTTTTTGAAACCGGCTTACTTTAATCCTGTTAAATGGAAACCTTTTCTCCCCAACACTGATCGCTCTGTCACCACACACACACAAACACAGCGAGATAGTGCCTACAAAATGGCAAACAGACAGACAGACACACACACACACACACACACAGACATAATTATGGACACACACCACAAATGCCACATATTAAAAAGCACCATAACAGTCTTTTAAGCTTTTTGTGTGTGTGGTCAGCACAACGCCTCAGTGTCTCTGTATGGGTGAATGCACACACACTTGGAAGCAAAGGTAGGGAGAGCAATCCCACATAAATGCATGCTAATAACTACCTTCACTGACACTCACACACACGCACACACACACTCCTCTTCGGAATAATTATGAGCCAAAGTCCAAGTGCCTAACCAAATGAAGCACACACACACAGTGAAGGCTTTATGCAATGAGTTCAGGGTAAGCACAAAGTGGGGGCCCTTAAAACAAGACTTTTGCTGAGCAGCGGCAACAAACAGCCTCTGCAGCCACAAGTGGTGGTGTATTAAATTCTGTTGGTCTCCAAGTCTGGGAGGTTAAGGGTACTGGAGGCGGCATACTTCGAAGCTGTTATTTTAAGGTAAAATAGCTGCATTGTGTTGCTCTAAGCACTGATCAGGCATAAACAACCCAGCACTGAGGACATGGAGTAGCAAGAAGACGCAGAGCTTTTTTGACTAACAAGGCAACAAGGAACACAAAAAAACAAATGATACAATATCCCTCATGGCCAATCAGTAGCATATTTATCACCTTGTTTTTACCTGTAATTACAGCGTTCCCCTTGGCTAATCATTGTAATTAAGAAAATGCCAAAAGCAGCAGCGAGATGCATCATATTCCATATTTTGTTAAAATGTGATCAGAGCTGTCTGATGAATAAGTGATGGACAAGTGACATGATTATAAACAAAGAGAAAACCCTTCACATAAAATATTATCATGAGGGACAATTATGGCTGTGGATGTCAAAAACAACAAAAAAAACAAAACAAATAACACGTGTTCAAATAGCCATCAGGTGTCCTATTATATAACCTCTGGGGAGACATTACCCTCCACAGCATTTGTTAATAATCTCATTTCTCATCGGTCTCTTTGTGCCTCTCTCCCTCCTTCCTCTGTTCTTACTCTGCACCTTGCTTTTTGGAACCAGTCTCTTTCTTTCTCTGCCTTTTTTTTTTTATCTCTTTCTGTCTGTGGTTTGTCTCAGTGTTTCTCTCTCAGTTTCTTTCTGTCACACACTCTGTTTTCCCTCTCTCTGTCTGCCACTCTGGCATGGTTTCGTTGGTTCTTATCTATTCTCCCCACTATCTGGTGTTGAGGGAAGATAAGCATGCATTTGCATGTTTAATGAACCAAACACCCCCGACTCCCCTCAGCATCAGGACACATGCGTACACACGGGTGCACAGATACCCACGTGCACATACACACACACACACACACACACAGACAGACACACACTGCTGCTGCTGTTGGCCCTGCAGGCCTCCATCTCCTTGCCACTGACATGGAGTCACCAGCTGCTGACTCCTACAGGAATAAACATGGTCTATCTGTCCGCCTTCACATCTACAGCTGGAATGACAGACAATGGACATTATTTGACCTAAACAAATTATTTTAAAACAGAAAGGAAATGATATGTGAATGACATATTGGCTAAATCTCAAATGAAGTTGGGAGTTTATTTTATCCTTGAGAGAATACTTAATGGCTGAATGCCTGATGGCCATCATCGACAGAAAACGAATAAAATCCTTGACAGGGTAGAAACAGGATGTAACAGGCAAACATGGATTCCCAGGGAGGCTTGACTGAGGCCACTGTATCATTAGAATTACATAGACAACCTCACTCTCTGTGCAAAATACAGAAAAAAAATGTTATGCTAAAATATGACAAAATAAAGAAAACATACCCTCAGGTCCACAGTCTCACAGACTTTAAACAAATCTCACACCTATGTGGAATAAACATGAGTGCAATACATCACTGTCTCTCAACAGAATAAATTAATAAAAGTCTTGAACAGTGAATGCCTTTTCTATGATTGTGTAACCCTCGCTGTGTTTTGAAAGCTTTGGCAATATACCAGTGCAAGTAAAATCCAAAATCCTCAAAGTTGTGTATTGATAGCAAGAACTACATTTATTCATGATTTGTCCAAAACAAACCAAGAATAAAGTTTTATTTTAATAGAGCAAAATGGGACAGTGATCCTTCCTTCACAATGCATGAGATGAAGTCAATCTAATAAAAACAAAAAGCCCAACACCAGGTACTGTGTTCATTAAAAAGGAGAAGGGGAACCTGAAAAAATGGCTACATGCAGCTACCCATCAAAACAACTCAACTAGACTTAAATGTGCAAAGATTAGTATAAGTACTCAATTTGATTTCATGTTGAAGCAGACTGCTTCTCTAAGTTAGACACTTAGGAGTGGCAGAGCATTCACTGCTGGCTAATGTTCAAATGATCAGCCATCGACTGGACAAGCAAGATTTAAGCTTGGTATTCACTGGCTGTACCCAAGTGTCCCTGAGCAACAATCAATCGCTAAATCCCTGACTGTACTTCTCTACAGTTCTTTAGCCGACTCTGACCTCTGACTTCACTGACTATGCTGAGAGCAAAGTGCATTCTTCAACTAAAATAAACGAAAACTAAAATACTAGTCTTACTAAGTCTGAATGACTTTAACTAAATGCTTTTCATTTAAATAACAGCTAACCAATGCTATCAAGTCTTTTTAGGGAAACACAAAGCTAAAAGTAGGGTTTTTCTATATACAGTGAAATGTGTCATGTGAAGAAGAAAAAAAAAATCAGTCACTGAAATGTGAAAAGCCAAGAAGTAATTTAAGGGCAAAGACAGATAGATAGGGAGGGGAGATGAAACAACACAGAGAGCAGCAGACAGAAAGATAGACAGTGGGTACGAGAGCGGTGTGAGAGATGTCGCCACCTGTCACCATTTTTCTCGTCTCCTCTTGGAAATGCATCATCAGTCATTGTGTGTGTGCGTGTGTGCGTGTGTGTGTGTGGTGTGTGTGGGGGGGGGGTGCATGACTCGCAGTATCATCATCACTCATACAGATACACACACACACATACATACACCCCCCAAACACAAGGTGTATTTTAAGGTATAATGCAGCAGCCTATAATTTGAGTTCTCTCTGTGCAGCATTTTGCTGAGCTTATAAAACCGCCTGCAGCTAATGGTGTGATGGATGCCTCTATTATCACCCAACGCAGGGGACGAGAGTCGGGTATGGTGAGATAAAGGAACGTAATTGGACAGTATTTTAGTCATGGCAAAAACAGCGTAGTGGTCAGCTACAGATAGAGAGTATGTGAAAAGCTGTAAAATGATATCTGCGTGATGAAGTCTAAAAGCTGTCCGAATGCAATGGACCTGTCCAATAAATTAAATCCAACATAGAACAGAAATCAGTGTGCATACAGTGTCTCTGTAAAGCCAATTCAAATTCATATGATGGAACAATCAAGTGATAAAATAATCAGAATATACCGAGTTCATACAGTGCAACCCTCATAAAATGTTTGACACTTTGATTTAAACCATTTTTTAATTAGGTCTTTAAAAAAAGGACAGTGGCCAATTTTAAGCAGGGTGCAAACTTTAAAGAAAAACATGAAGAAAGTAGATATTCCAATTTTTACCAACCATTTAGCAGGTTTCTGTGGGTGCCAATGTCAACTGGTTACTCAGACCACCACTTCGGACTGAAATATCTCAGCAACTGCATTGTTGTGATTTTTTTGTAAAGGCATTCACAGTCCGCAGTGAATGAAGTGACTTTTTGTCTAACTCCACCATAAGGCTAGACATTTTAGACAGACATTTTAGTGACACGTCTAGAAAACTGTTGGATGGATTGCTATGAAACTCGGTCCAGCTACTCATGTTCCCAGCACAGTATGAATAATAACAAATCCATCACTATTATCAGGTCAAGCGTGTCTAAGTGCAGCCTCACAGAGCTGTTAGCATGGCTGTAGACTCTTGTTAAAACACTGATGTCAAATGGGCTTTGAAGACAAGATAAGAAGATTAAGGAAGAGAACAAGGTTATATAGAGAGAAAAATGGATGAAACTGAGCATAGAGAAAAGGTGAGGTGACGAAGGAAGGAAAGGAAGGAAGAATGTAGCACAAAATAACTCAAGAGAGAACAGAAAGAAGTTAGACAAAACATTATTCGATAGCAGACAAGCAGGGGGACTTTCTCAAAATGTTTCTTGCGCTCCCCATGTGCCTGGGGTCTATTGGTTGCTGTGATCAGCTCTAAAGTGTGTGAAGACTAAGCCCAAACCAGTGGTGTGAATGTCTGCTCCTCGGGGTAGGGCAACTTTATAGTCTAGTAAGTGTATTTGCCCCTGAGAAAAGTCTGAGACACGGGGTGAGGAAATGTGTGGCTGTGGCTGTGGCTGTGTGTCTGTGTGTGTGTGTGTGTGTGTGTGTGTTTGGATGTGTTCATATACCAAGAGTGGAGCTGGTCCCTGCTGGTATGGAACTAAATGTCACAGCTTGATTAGAATAAATAGTCTTATACAGGCTCTGGGACTGGGCACCAACATACAGCAGGGCAAGCATTTGTGTGTGGTGACTTGTTCTTGTTCTCTTTCCCTCTCCCTCCCTCTCTCCTGCATACACACACACACACGCCCACACTCTCTTGGACTCTCCGGCTTTACCTTTCTCTGACCTACCCGAGGGGTCTTTAGGCAGCTGTGTAAGTCCGACCAACACAATCAGAAAGCTGTTACTGCCTCAGGACATGATCTTTACACCACCCTCCTTTCCCCTTGCTCTCTCTCACATTATCTGTCAGACACGCACACACAGAGAGCAGAGCGTGCAAATAAATCAATTCAAATATTGTAGGTGTGTGCTGGCAAAACTTTATTAATCAGGTATCTGAGTCCCTGAGCGCCCATTTGATTCTTTGTTGCTGCATCCTTGTCACTTTCCCAGTATGTGTAACATGCATCCACAGTCCACTCTCTTTATTTCTCTCTGCTTTGTGATTCTTAGTTACACACATAAGCTATCAACAGCAGCAGAAACACATCCAGCGACGCCTGAAGCAAGGATCTGTCCATGTACAAAACAGACACTGCGCATCAGTAATACATGACAGCAGGATACATAAATGATAAAGCCAAACAGTGTATCCGGTCAGCAGAGCTCTTCAAACTAACACAGAGTGATTATCATACACACAAGACACATGTTCTACCTGTATTCATGACTAGTACTAAAAGAACTGTACAGCAAGTTGAGGGGATACGCAGGGAGTCGATTCAGTTTATTAGGACAGCAGTAATACAGTAAAGTAAAATAAAATCTGTAAAACATAAGGATGTAAACCAGAGGGAACAGAGAGATAGATGTGTAAAGCAAGAGAAAGACAAACGCGAAAGAAAATAAGACAATGAGAACAAGCAAAAGACACAGAGCGGGAGAACAGGGGGAAAAAAAAAAAAGAAAGATAATAAATCAATGAACCTATTCTGTGGCTGCCACAGAGTAATGAAAGCTATTTATTAGCCATTTCTCTCTTTCTCTCACTGTTCATACCTCCTCTCTGTCGGTCCTTCCTTTATTTCTCTCTCATTCCCTCGTTCTTTCTGCATCCCTCTCCCCCCACCCCCCAGCATTGATACTCCCGTCTCTCTCCACTAAATGCTAATAATTCCACTAAGCACAACAAAACAGTCACTTAGAGGTCACATTTGTTTCACTCAACTTCCCTTGTCATCCTCATTCCAGCTGAAGGGCTGCCTACCTTGGCTTGGATTCCTGCTATTTGACATGACCTTTCTGATTTAAACAGACTTTCACATGGTATGTCCTCTTTAATAAATGACATGGCTTTACACTCTTCCTCACTGTGCATTACTTGTTCTAAAGCATAACTGATAGCTGTATTATCCACATTACGTCATCTATTATATCATATATGCATAAATACTTCACAATGCTAGCCACAAGGCATCGAGCTGGTACTATGTTTGCTTGTAGCCAGTGGAATATGTCAACAACATAATTAAATTGAGCCAGTGAATCCATAAGCTTATGTGACATCTCATATATGGCGTTCTTCAGCCCCAAGTCACGATTAGCTTTGGAGCCAGCTATTTATTTTCCCAACAGTTAAACGCACCAATAATGTGTCCCAGAATGCCTAGCAAGGTCACTGCGAGGCAGGCAAAGGCCGGGGGACCTTTAATGATCTGAATCTGTCAAGCACTTGCGCATTTATCTGCCTTGTATCTCAGTAAGCGGCAAAACCACTGGTAAGACTCGTGTTCTGCGACCTGCTGATTTAGGATTTATTTCATTGTTGTTAACAATGAAATAACAATTGTTGTTAACAATGAAATAACAATGAAATAATAACTATAACTCCTCTTGTGGAATCCCATAAGTGGAGGCACATAATCAGTGACAATACAGAGAAACACAACTGTAATTATATAAAGTGTAATCTATTAATTACCAAAATTCTTTCCAACTCTAATGGTACATCCTGAAACTTGGCGTTGTTGACATTAAAGCTTGTTTTAACACTGGTTTGTTTGCAATCTAAAATCTACTCAACAACTTTGGTGTCTCCATATGTTGACTTCTCCCAGTCTTGACTGATATATTGAAATCACTTTCCCCTACATTTGGCGAAATTATCTTTATTTGCTTCAATTGACTTCTATGCAACTAGATTATCTATACAATGTCATTTCCCATTCCCATCTTATCATGATTTAGTGGATTAAATAAATTAAAATATATCAACCATAAATTAAGCAGTATCCCCCTTTAAAAAAAAAAAAGCACTAAAGGCTTGAGCTGCAAAGCCAGTCAGGCAGAAAAGACAGCAGGCGCAATCGTTTCCCACTGGCTGCCACTTACCACTAATGTTAGAAAAATGATAAATTAGTCTCTGCATGGCGTTTGGAGTCTACGTGTTTGCACGTGGGTGTGTATGCATGCCAGTGTGTGTTTCCATCTTGTAAAGTGTTGTGTCGCATGCCAACAGTTCACAGTGTGAACAGATGTTAGTCAGTAATGCCCTGGGTTTCTGCACCGCAGTCAGGCATTTTTAGGGTCCTCAGCTCCGAGGAGAAGTCCGTGGAGATGCCTGAATTGCTTTATCGAGCGGAACTCAACTAAGGACACGCAGGCTCGCAGCGGTTGCCAAGAACACACACAGACACGCAAACACAAACACAGCACTTGCTCCAAGCATGTGCAACACAAACCCACAAAGACAGGGGATACAGAACCCCCACACATCTGGAGTAATATCACACAGACACACAAAGCTACAGGGTACCAGGTAGCATGTGCACTTAAGTTCACTTTCACCCTGACAGGCTTCTAACAGAGTAATGGACCCACTGCTGAGTGAATATGGTGGCTGCAGCTTTAAGCCCACAGGAAACCTTGTCTGAGAGAATGCAGATTATCATGAAAGGAGAAACATAACTTTAGAGGGATAAAAGTAAAGTTTCCATGAAATGTCAAAAATGCTGTATGAAGTATACTAAAGACTCCTACTGTTTGCCTATTTAACTGTCTCCCCTTTTCCTTCCGATCCAACTATCTCATCTGCCGTCCCTCATTTTTACCCTGTGCTCTATTATAACACCTATTCACTCATAGCCAGCCACTATGCTCTATATTTAGCTCCTGCCTGTCACTGAGACCCTGATGAAGGAAAGCAAAATGAGTGGTGATGTTGGAGACCATGGGAAAGGTTAGCGCTGTCTCTTTGAATAGCATCAGAGTCTCTCTGATCATTCACAGTTGCATTGCAGACTCTAATATCTATACTTAGGCTTGGACCAAAAAGGAATAAAAGAAGAGGAAAACAGCCGTTAGGATCTGCATAAAAGATTATGTCAATCAAACCAGAAAAATAAATAAATAAATAAAAACAGGCCAAGACAGAGGTGAGTTGTCAGATGAGTGTATGTATGAGCACAAAAAAAAGACAAATGCACATCACACATCTTGGTTGACATGCATTGACAAATTTGAGCGCACGCAGGGTTGGATGTGGACTCAGTGGCATATACTGAGCTGTCAGCAGACAAACGCTTAGCTAAGCCAATCCTCTATATCTGATGTGATAATCATAAGATGATGCAACTGTGAGACAGCAGACTTGACAGCAGACACGCTATTGCTGGCAAAGACACACACACACACAGGCAGATATTCTCACAAGCATACTGCAAATGCACTCAAACTGATGCACAAGTTCAGATAAAACCATGGTGAAGTGTTGTAAAAAGCAGCACATGAAGACTTCTAATGAATTTGCCAATAAAGAAAATGTACACACATATATATGTAAATATATAATTAATCAAGTTCTTCTGAGAATAAAAACAAGCTAAAATATGAAATTAGGTGCAGACAACCCATCTAGACGGCTCTATCAAGACAGAGCTTTGGCTCTTTGCTTTCTTAGCTGCCTTGGTCAAAAATATTGACTGACCTGTCCAAAGTCATATTAATAATATATGTGAGTCATGACTGGAGTGGATATTTAATTAATGGCTTGACATTGGGTTAATAAGCCAAGCAAATCATAGAAAAAGAAATCGTAAAATCAGTTACATATCAGTGTGTGATAAAAGCTTAACAGTCTTTTTTGGCATTTAAGCAACTCTGAAATACACAAAAGTCTGTCTGGGCATCTAAAACACATAAAATCACAACAGAACAGAAAGACATTAAACACAGAAAAAAATATATGGCACACTAATTATGATTAACTCTGTTACTTTGCTTTTGATGTTGGTGCTAGAGTAAATATTATATCACTATCCAGGTGTATTAATAAATGACAGAACTTCAGCAGAAACCTAGGGAGGAAGCCTCTAAACTTTTACCATAAAGTTTCATCTGAAGCTCAGCTGGAGAAGTGGGAAAGTTCAAAAGTGTCCGCCCCCCCAGTGTGCTCCGTTCCCACCAAACCCCCCACCCGCAGGGTTGTGTACATATGCAATAAACTGCCTGAGGGAGTCAGAGGGATCCTGAATTTATATGAACCTGCCTCTTTGACATGACAGCAAAATTCATGCAAACACATCAACATGCACATATGTAGGCATGCACACCCCCCCCCCCAAAAAAAAAAATGTTATGGCATCAATAATTTAACCCATCTTTCCACCAAATTTTATTTTTATCCAAGGGAGGCAAAACCTCTAAGAAAGAAAATTGAGGGAACAGTCATTTACTATAGAGGAGAGGGGAGGATATAATGCTCAAGGTTTGAGCTGTTGGCATAAAATTCAAAATTTGCAAGCAAATCACATACGTCTCTCTTTCCTCCATTCCTAGCTCCTTCATCTTTACCCTGAAAATAGTTTTAGCAGCAGAAAGGTCAGACTTAATAATTAGGGAACATAATAAAGTATTTTTGGGGTTGTGGCTAATATGCTAATTGAGGAAAGGGTTTCCAGGAAGTGTAATACTATGGCTTGACCCAAGTTTCTGTTGCAAAGAGAAGTCTCTAAGAGAACATTTTGTGACCATGTATATGTGTGGGTGAAGGTGTGTATTGTCACACCCTCACCAACGCTGCCAATGGCTGTGTCAACGTATTTGTGATATCAAGCCCTCAGCAACTGTCATGGTGTGTGTGCGTGTTTGTCAGAGTGTGCACATTTGTGTGCTTGTCAAGTGTGTTATCATGTTCATAACACTGCTATGTCATGTATCTGCCTGTATAGTATGTGTATTAAACTCCCCACAAGCTCAGTGTTATTTTAAACCATGCAGCTCCATCAATGTGTGTGGCTGTGTGTGTGTGTGTGGGCATTTATCTGGGTGTGTGATTTTGTCTGCAATCTCAGTGCTGTCCCAATCCATCCAGCTGATAAATGCACCCCACAGCGGGGGGAACACTGTTCTTTTCCAGTAACATCACTCCATGGACCCGAGGAGAAAACACCCTTGGTGTGTGCGCTGTAATGTGTTTGTGTGCGTGTGCACATGTGTGTAATATGAAGGTGTATAATGGTGCAGTCAGCGTTAGTGTCGTGAAGGACACGGAACCTGTTCCATCATGATCTAAGTCTGCACAAACACACAAGCACGCACATCCTGTCCACACACACACACAAAAAACAAGCACAGTAGGGACAGGGACAGTATGTGTTACCTGATACCTATTCCCTAACCCCACCAGACACACACACCTACACTCCTACACACACACACACACACACACACACTTATATCTTTGTGAGGACACTAGTTGACATAATGCACTCACTAGCCGCTTACTCTAATCTCAACCATCATGACTAAATGCCTAACCCCAATCTAAACCTTATTCTAACCCAAATCCTAAAATCAAGTCTTAAACCCTCAAACAATCCTTTGAAGTTGCGAGGACCAGGCCAAAATGTCCTCACTTGAAAGGTCTAAAACTCAAACTGGTCCTCACAAAGATAGAAGAACAATTACACATCCACAGAGAGAGACAGAGAGAGAGAAAGAAAGAAAGAGAGGGAGAGAGAGAGAGAGAAACACAGTTTGCGTGTTACCTGATGCTGCTCATGCTGCCTGCCTCTGATCCCAGTTTGCATCTCTCCAGCTGGGTGGCAACAATCTGACGCTCAGCCTCAAGTTCCCTGGTCAGGCGTTCAAACTGAAGTTCCTGAAGCAGTAAAGAAAAACAAAGTGTGCGTGAGACAGAGTGAGACAGCGAGGAAGACATAGAGAGAGTCGAGGTTCTGCTGGGAAGATCCTAAAGGTCTTTGCGCACCGGGGGCGTGATGAATAAACGACATGAAGATGCGAAATTACCCGCCTGCAAATATGCAAGCGCTGAAGCCCCACTATGGCCAGTCCTCAGCATATTATAGGATGTTGATGGCTCTGCTTAGGGACCTGATGGGGGATGCTAGCACTACATCTGAGGAGACAGAGGACCAACTAGGCAGAAGATTGACCCAGAGGAGCCTCTGGTAGTGTATGTGATTGGTTGATGCATTTATTCGCAGTGTGCTTAGAAAAAGCAGCCTCCATTTGAAAAAAACTTCAGTTCAAAAGTGCGAGATGTGAATTAATCAGAAAAAAAAGAACAAAACAAAAACATTCCCAGTGTGTAGAGACCTTAAGTATGACAGTTTGGAACTGATGCTTAAGTACCTATCTCTACCTCAGGGTTATCGAATCCCCCCCAAAAAACTTTTTATTTCATATCTGATTAGTCATTAGTGAGGGAAGGATGGGTGTGTTGAAAATGTTAAAATCAAAATATTCTTCATTAAATGTATGACGTTACCCCTTTGAAATAAATAATAAGTTGCTCTGGGACTGCAGCCTACTTGTTGTAGGAGAAGTGAAGCATTGTCAGCTGCAGGACGTGGAATCAGCTCAGGGCTGGAGAACAGTCATTTCACAGACTGAAGTGTCATCATTAACACGAACGTGATTGACAGGCGAGTAAAGACGTGAGGCAGATTGACTGGTTGAAAGCAAGAAAAGCACTTTAATCCTATCTGCTGTGTGGTGCAGGTAGACTGTGTCGCTGGAGTAGTTGAAGCACTCCTCCTGAAAGTGGGTTACAGACTGTAAATCTGTCTAACGAAGATATTTGTGAAATTCCTTCATGAAACGTGTGTTTGTTATTCCCAGATGAGTTGTCTTCCTGTTTATTTACACTGTGACATGATCACATTTAAAGGTGGTCCAGTCTTAAAAGAAGACAGACAAACAATTAAAATGATGACAATACAGTGACACTTTTACTGGTTGGATAATCTAATTTTATAATGAGACACATTCTAGATGATGGAATTTTTAGCATTTGAAGTAATGGGGTTTTGCAATAAAGTTTTCACAAACTGTAGCGTGAACTAGATTTAAAGGTGTAGAATAATACAAACTACAGATGAATCACCATGCCTAGCTTTTTTGTCAGGCTGCGATCAGACCAAAAATAGAGGAAAAATGACCTCTGACATAACTCCTCAGAGTCATTAGGTCCAGTCTGATGGTTAGTATAAGCTGCTGTACAGTAATATGATAAGCACTAAAATGATCATATCAGTCAAAATGGACTTCGGGGATACCCAAATGTAGACCCTGACAAGTTACATGCTCCTAGTTACAGAAGTAGCATGTATGCCTACACAGTGAGTGTTGGCATACATGCTACTTCTGGAGGAGGTGTGAGTGTGTGCCTGTCACTCTCACCACCCCTGAAAGCATAACCCTGCACCCAACCCTGTTTGTGAGTGTGCTGATGCATTAGCAATTGAAGTGGCTTACTGACAGTTACATATCAGTCATCTAGCTATGAGCCAGACAGATGAGATTTCAAAGCAGAAATCACTGTGGGGAAGCATGTGAATGCATGTGTGTGAGCAAGTGTGTGCGTCGCCACATGGAAGCAGATCAATGGCGCGCAAGTTATTGTGTATGTATGACTGCGGAGAGTGCGTATGCTGGTTTGATTGGTTTTCTCAAAGCCATTTGAAGCTCTGAATGAGTTGATCCCCGGTCTATCTCAAGTCTCCAACCTCAATCCCCTCTCCCGCCACAAACACGACAGAGCACAATGTAATTCATCTCCCCTTTTTCCACACATGCTTAAAGCAACCATTTACTCATAACTATGTGCACTCTTTCTTTCCCCCTCTCACTGTCCTGCTCTTATACACACATTCATGTACCTAGTCTCTTTTCCTCTCCCTCTCTCACATACACAGACATGTAAATACACATTCACGTGAGTGCCAAAAGTAAGCCCCTGACACATGCACTGACGGTCAAAAGTATTCCACTTTTTATTGAAATTTAAGAGCTGCCCAAGGTTAAAAAAAAAAAAAAAATCATGCATATTCATAGAAAACAGGCCTTTTGGAGAGACTGAGAAATTGGTTAACTTACAGCTACTGTAAACAATTCTTACAGCTGCCCCAACTTTTTTCGATTACTTACAAACCCTCTGTCTGTACAAAGGCACAAAACAAACTGTGTTCCTGCACCATTGGATGCATTATTAGGACGATACTATACTGCAGACTAGGGTAGTGCTGTATATATTGCTATCAGAATGGTGAGAAAAAGGCAAGTATCAAAGGAAGACAGACTGGTTGGTCAGGGGTTCATCCTACAGCAAGATAATGACTAGGAACATTAGAAGAGCAGAATGAGACCGTGGCTTCAAACCTAGACCCTAAAGAGCTGGTTTGGGATGAACTGGACAGAAGGTGAAAGCAACAACATCTATAGGAAATTCTGCAACAGTACTGGGCCAAACTTTCTGACATTTGACTTCCAATATAGAGAGAACGTGATGAGTTTCTTCAGCAGCTGGATAAGTCAAAAATTTAGATTAAATTTAGTTCACTAAGTAGATTCCATGATCCACTTTCGTCTTCTTTTCATTTACTTCCCTCACCAATTGTCCTTGCTTTCCTCCACTCACTGCTCTACCTCCAGTCAGTAACTGCTCTCTAGATTTTCCTTTCTCTACCTGTGACAAGATAAATCTCACACATGTGAACAACAAACTAGCAGGTTCAGCCGCCCCTATGATTTGCAAAGCAAGGTGATGCTAGGAATTTGAGTAGGGTCTATTAAACCCTCTGGACCCGTAATTTTAAATTAAAGCTTTGTTTTACAGCAAGGTGCCTGGTTTCAAAGCCTCGCTCTGCTCCCCACGGCAGACTGCTTTGTCACCTTGTTTTGCCACAGCAGCAACTGTTTTAAATCCTCAAGGTGTGAAAATGCAAATCCCTGCACCTAAAGCAGCATTATGCTAACTGATGATATATAATACCTCGACAATAAAATATCTTAAATGCCTTCTAAGGTAACATGGTAAATGCTTGAATGCCAGAACAGATGGAAAACTGGTTAGGTCAGGTCTACATTGGGGTGAAATTTCTTTAATTGTGCATAAACCTTTGTCACACTTTTTCTTCATTCAAATCCATTTGCCTAAGGAAGTGCTATTTTGTTGATACGTCCCAATAAATGATGCCTACGAAGATGAAGTGCGACTGACAAAGTCTTTCAAAAGCACCCTCATGAATCGGCCAAGGGCTAGTACCAGTATTTCTACCAGACGAGCGAGTTTAACTAATTTGTCCAATTACATGCCGCCGCGCACTTTGATTAGCTGAAACTAGATGACAGTAAAGAGCAGATTTGACACCATCAAAACTAATGCAGGAACGGTAGTTTCCGAGCTCTGTGCTGCAATTTGGGTTTTATCTACAATTATGGATGCTAAAATGTTCTTTAGAGGACTTTTTGACTTCTGTGATTTGGAAACTACACATCTGTATTGTATTATAAGTATCAGTGCGCACTACTACACTATCGTGAACAGCAGTATATTCAAAGCTGCTGCTGTAAAGCACTACCAGAACTTAAGAACAACTGACTTCACATCAGAAAGTTTCTGCAATGTTTTTGAGACAAACTTATTTTGTTGAATTATGTTTTTAGCATCTGCCAGCTCGATAAAATTTGACAGAGGAAATGCTTACTTGTCTGAAAATTATGAAGCACAGTAGATTCAAACTGACACCAGCATGAAATCTGGGTAATGGATCGAAAGCAAATTATTATATACTGGAAAAGTCAGGATATATTTTACCAACACTATGAGTAAGATTTTCTGCAGAACAGTGGAGGAAAACTTCACATTATGTAAATGTAAAACTAACTAGAGTGAAAAAGAAGCGCATACAAGCTATTAAACTTGGCCTGCCAGAATGAACCATAAGATTAGGCGAAGTGTGAATTATGAGAAAGATTAAAACAGACAAGAACAGAAAGGTGTATCTGTACAAAACAACTGCTAAAAGCCTCAGTACTTGGACATTATGCACAGAGAAGTAAATTTGGAGACAAGCATTTTTTTTCATGTAATACATTTAAGGAAGACAACCAAGCTGTCTCTTCGGTGGAGGCAATTTATCTTCTCTACTGTGTTTTAACATTATCTGGATGTCATCTCTCTAAGAACATTGCAACAATGCTGATGTTGGATCTCTGTACAGCTAGGATCATAATATAACCTTAACAATGTGATATCTTCAACATTCAAATCAAAAGATAGGAATCGCCATAGCAGCTATTTTGATAATTCTCCATGTAGACTTTATGAAATATCCACTTGTTTTGCTGATTTCGGAAGTTGTAACATGATTACAAACAATTTGTTTTGTATGTAATAGTATATTTTACCTTGATGCGTGCACAGACCACAGTCCAACTGATCCAAAAACTGATGAGCTGGGAGTTTCAGCTGGCCCTCTTTGTGCTTCGCCTGTGTGTTTCTATCAAAATGCACAAGGTGTAGGATTCCACTACGTGGTGCATGTGCTGTGCGTGTGTGTCACCGCCTCCCTCTCAGGAATGAATAAAGCAGCAGCCGCCGCCTTCAGCCACAAAGGTCTCTATGGCAACTGCAGAACCTCATCCACCCGTCAGCATTATATATTAGGTCCTGACTCCTCCCAAACACAGTCCCTGCCCTTTCACATACCTGCACTGCTCTCACAGGGGTGACTGCATATCCACAAAAATCAGAGGGTGGGGGCTGGGAACTATAGTCACAAGTGCTTTTAGAGTGAAAGAATGCTTATTATGTCTAAATATAGTGCACTCAGTGTAGAACACTGACTTTGATTCATGACAGAAAACAATACTACTAACATTTTGATCATTTAGTAATATACAGTGAGTGCCAGCAGCAGCTACTCAAACACTGTGCTTCAAATATGTTGAAAGAAAAAAAAAAACTACCATGGACAGCTTTTAGAGCATGCTGGTTTTGAGTTATTTCCCAATGGTTTGGTCTGGCAGTGTTTTGCAGTGCTCCATGGGTGTCAAAGTCAACATCAGGTAGAGATAATAATGTACCAACACCTGGAGGAAAGTAACCACTCCGCTTCTTAGTGAGCAATATTTAGATATATAATACCGTGGGGCAAAACAGAGGAAATAATACAGTATGAATATATAGTGGCTTGCTGAGTAAATCCCACATGTAGATAATGTATTAAGCACTTAAAATATAGAGTGTATATGTTATTGTACATGCAAACTTGAGTACCTTCAGATATGTACTGCCACTTATATTGCCTTACAAAAATCCTCTACTCTGTTTTGGTGTCCTTCAGCGAGGCATTAAAGCTTAATAATTCTTGAACACAGAGGTGATATCTGACCTCCCTGTGGGGGAGGGCAAGAAAGAAGGAAATTCTCCCACTGGGATCCAGAGAGTATCACATCATCCGAGAGCAAACCCACAGAGCCAGCTTTATACAGAATAAAAACACTAAAGACTAGATAAAAACACCAAAAATGAAAACAAAAATAAAACAAAATCAAAAGTGAATTCTTTAAAAATCCTTTTTGTTGGTAATGAAACTGTTATTAAGCGTTTTTCACAACGCAACTCAGTGACAAGAATAAAGTCGTAGGCAACTGTTGCTGCATGACCAGGTACACTTCCAGGATCCAGCTTTAATAAAGTGCTCTCTGTAATTTCCACTTGTATTGGTTTGTTTTCATGTGAAGTATGAGCTTCACATCTTGATAAATAGAATCTACTCTCATTAGACTGTTTGAAGGGGTTGTCCAAAGGCAATAAAACAAAACACAGGCAACATTTTAAAGCAACGCATATGGGGCAAACACAGGGGCATACTGCAGGAGAACATAGTCCTAACCCATGCATCAGAGCTTTAAATGGAATAAAGAGCAGCCTTGGCCTTGTTTTGTTTCACCACGGCTAGTATGAGAGCTAACACCAGTATAGTTCTTTTTCTGTTTAAGCTAAATTTTAAGGACAGTGTGTGCTGCCTGTGTGTGACTGTCTGCGTGTTTCTGGAGATAAGGCCCAATCATTATAAAGTGGCCTATGGGCAGCTATTAACAGTGCTGTTTTTGGATGGGAGACAAAAGGCTATCAAATAGAGCTATGACCTTCTAGCTGAGAAGTAACTCTCTCTCTCTCTTGCTCTTACATTCTTTCTCTCCCCTTCCCCAATCAGCTGAGAGGAATGGGGGGAAAAAAAGCTGAGACGAAATGAGTGGAATGAAGGAGTGGGAAAGGGAAATGTGAATGGGAGCTGGTAAAAAGGTCACTCTCCTCTTCTCTGTTACTCCCATGCATATTAATATTCTCCACACAGTAGCAATCACCCCTGTTCCTCCTTTCGGAAATCACAGCTGTGATTCATGCAGCCTAGGTATGGTTCAAATTTAGCTGAGATTCAGCTCTCTCTCTCTCTCTCTCTCTCCTCTCTCTCTCTCTCTCTCTCCTGTACTTGTCTTCTCTGTCACTTTAATGAGTGTGAAAAGTCAACCACAAGTCAGGAGAGGAGCAGCTGGGAGGGGAAGGGAACAAGAACTGGAGGACAGAATAGAGTAAGTATAGGGAGAGAGTGTGGAAGCAAGACATGGGAGACTTTGATGTCTCTGTTGATGAAAGTCATATGAGATGATGGCCGAGGGAGGGATACCTGATCCACTGCCTCTGCATGTGCATGTGTGTTTGCAAGAAAGAGAGAATAAGAAAAAGAGACAGAAAAGAAAGGACAACTGATCATCTGACCATCTTAAAGACTTTTTTTTCCTTTAACAATGTAGGTATTGTATGTCTAAGTCTGAACACTATGGTTTACTGTTACCTGACATGGGCCATGAGTGTGTATGTTCTTGCACCTCTATCTATCTTTGAGAGAACCAGTACCAGGTTGCAGACTTTTGAGTGAGGACATTGTTTTGTGTGTGTGTAAACTCACTCGGATTACGTTTTGCTTCAGGGATGATTCCCGCTCATTGCCACTTGGATCATATTCGTACATTTTCGTCTCCTTAATTCCAGTGGTTATGATAACGCTGTACTAACATACTTAATTGCTGAGATCTGGGAACGCAGCAACATCACTATAAGTCAGACAGGGCCAGAACCTGGATCAGTCAGACTCAAACAGGTTGTAAACAAGCCAACAGTTTCACCGTGTTATTTACCATTACATTTGGAGAGAAATCGAAAAACGACTGCACAATTAATGTCGCTAATAGAGCATGAACAACTACAGAGACTGTCCTCCTGTAAAGAATGAGCCCATAGGTCATCTGTGCCAGCAGCTTATTACAACCCATAGTTACATTTTATTGTTAGACAACCTCCAGCAGTTGTATAGTAATTATGATGGGAGCAAAGGGGGAAGTCAGGTGATGTACTATAGAGAGCAACAAAGTTCACATTAGGAAGAGGGATGGGGTGGATGGATGGGGTTGACCATGTTTCTTTTAAACATGACTGTTCCACAACGACAAACGACTGGAGGACTTGTTGCAACTACAGCGAGCATGGAAAGTCAACCAAGGAGACTAACAAAAAATGGATTTACAACAGGCCGTTTGAGTAGCTTATTATTGTTTTGTTGTTTGTTTTTTTTTCAAATAAGTTATGATCCAAGTTGCAATAAACATGAATCATCCTTTAAGATGACAGGTTAGGTTAGATTAAGTAATTGTTTAGGGTTAATATTAACGTCAGCAATATATGAAAAGTGTGTGCATTTCTGTGTAGGTGTGTATGCAGGTGTTCTGGCCATCTGGCAAACACTGGTGGTACTAGACAAAGAAATATTACCCAGCTTGGTCTGGCTCCATTCTGCATCAACTTTGCTCATTAGCACCTATCTTTTTTTTTTCCATAAGAGATGATTCATTATTGTTGTACACCAGGGATACTAGTCCTTCCTATCACAGTGATGACTGGCACTTTAAGCGTCAGCCTGTGTCTAACGAAATTTAATTTACATTAGCAGCAGTACCTGAGGGGTGTTCTTTAATGTGATTATGGGTACGACAGTAATGCAATGGACAGCACATCAGCACTGATAATAACAGTAAGCAGTTCCATTGAAGGGTTTATGGCTCATGTTCAAGAATCTCATGCTTGACTGTCAATTCTGAGAGACTGAGAGTGGGTGGAGAGATTCACCTGTCAGTGCACAGGGGAGAGGAGTTAGAGAGGAGGAGGAGAAGTTATATAAGGGCTGGGTGTATTCTGTTCAAATCCTTTGTCTGAGACCATGCTGCACCACTAACACACCAGTAAGTTTGCTTTAAATGATTGTGCTATTTCATTTTGATGACTTACGGCTTAGATATTTTGATCTATGTCTACATGCTGTGCACCCTAATTTAGTGTGTGTTTCTGACTTTCTGACAGATCATGATATATTGTTTTGGATCTGCTTGATATGCCAACCTTTAATAATAATATTAATAATAATAACAATAATAATAATGATAACAACAACCCATTAATGGCGAGAAATAGTCAAAACTGCCTTAGTGGAAAAAGGAAAAAAACAAGTGAATCCAGCTGCATCAGTGACCTCATAACATTAAATTCTTCTAGATTTATCAGCAACTACAGGCAAGACCAAACCAAACAACCATTAGGACACTGCTCTTCAGGTCTTGTTTATCCTGGTTGGAGGACTTACAGATGCAGGGGAGACATAACACAAATAAAAACTGGAGTTATGCGTGATTATTTCCAGTAATACCTCCTGTAAAAATGGTTCAAAGTGAATAGAAAAGGAAGGAGGGTGAGCCAGGAACAGAAAACAGACAAAACTGTTTAGTCTGTAATAAAGTTTGCTTTACCTAGTGTTCCAGTAAAGCAACTAAAACTGCATGGCAAAATAATTTTATCTAACTGCTGAAGTGGAAAATCTAATTAAAATATCATATCTAAATATAATCACTATGACCAACCTTTAGTAACTTTAGTTTTGTGACTTAAGTCTCATTATTCTGTTTTCTCAAAACAAGTCAATGACAGTGGAGGAAAAAGACTTGCAACTGAAGAAACTGTCACATATGACATTTAAATCCACTTCTAGAGTTTATTTTTACACATATGCTTTTCCCTAGCAAAAGGTATTATGTCCTAAGAAGACGTAAATAATACAAACATCATTCAAGTTAAAAGAAAATAAATTATAACCTCATTCTTTTAATGTCAACAGTTGGCGCTGGCAAGTTGCACCTTGGATAAAGTGACACACCCAAGAAAAATATTTTTTTTTAAAATTGCAGCGATACAAAGAAATGAAGTGTTAAAATGTATTCTCACATGCTCCCTAGACACGTCAGAAGTAGGTCAAGACAGTGAATTTAACGTTTATGTTCTGGTTTCTGTTTTGAGGGAAGGGAGTTGATAACAGTAAGCAAACACTGACTTAGTTCAAATCATTCTGTTTTGAACCTGGGACTGCTTTAAACACCCTTAGAGAACAAATTTGTTTGTACATGGAGTTCTATGTAACTGATGATTAGTTAAATCATGTATGGTGTGGATCTTATCCTACCTTAATTTTGTAGCAGGGTGTTTTACTAAAGAGGCAGCTGACAGCACATTTTGGCAGAATTTCATTTTAGCCTCTACCTATCTGTAAGTAACTTATAACAAACACACAGCTGAAGTTTTTTTCTATTTTATCTTAATCTAAAAAATGAATGGGTTACAGTGTATCTAATACAGAAAAACATGGCCATTCTTAATCAAATTTTAAGGTATTGAGGTGTTGTGATGTTGTGATGTGTGTGAAAAATTGTGATGTAATTCATCACCACCACCTCACATGTTCTGCCCTGAATTTTGAGTATTTTCACTTCTACTCAAACTTTCAGTGTTAGATAGGAGTGATGTTGTGTTGTGTTGTGTTGTGTTGTGTTGTGTTGTGTTGTTAAATAAATATGAGCCAAAGATTAAAATATCTCTGGTCCAGGCAAAGAGGATTTCAGAAAAACAGCTTCAAAGACAGCTATATCAACAGTTGAAAATAAGCTATGAATGAGAATGAAGATGAAGACAACTGAAAATATTTGTCATACTTTTATATGTAAAATCTTCAAACCATGATCATGGTACTGCACTAGTAAACTACTGGACATGACCAAAAGCAGCAGCTGTACCTGTTAGAATTTTGGATTCTAATGCTCCTTTAAAAAACTGCACAAACCTAAGACGTATGACTGCCAACAGCTGGCCCATAACAGTTTTATATGCATTATAAATATTCAACACACAAACACAGCAATACAGATCTTTCCCTCGTTAAATTATTTAAGGGCTCAGTGGGCAAAATGAAATCATCTCTCAGTCTCCAATTTCACTCTCCCGCTCACTCTGTCACACTCTCTCCTCCTTGTTTTAGTAAGTCTCCCTGTCTTTCATTGTGTGTGTGCACAAGTGGGCTTGTGTGCTGCATAACAGAAAACCCTGAGCAGCCTGAAAATAGTGGTTTGGGTATTAAACAAACTAAGTGGGATGTCAGGATGGTTAAACATACATGCAGACACACACACACACAAAGACACAACACAGCTCGCTCTGTCCTAATTATGTCCACATATTAGCATAGCTTTGGTCTGTCAAAGTTACATAAGATCAGAACAAAATAAAAGGGAATACTGAAAAAGAAAAGAAGGCAATATTTGGAAATAGAAGGGCAGGAGAGAATAAAAACAAAACTTTTGCTGATTATATCCTTCTTTTAGCCATGTTCAAAAATAGCAATGTATCCTTGCCAAATCATGCATGTGTTTGCATGTGTGCCCGCTTGTGTTACACACGCTAACACACTACTTGCTTAGTATATGATGTCAGGTTTAATGTAAGTTGTTAAGGGCTTTTGTACGCTCATTCATACATGCACATAAAGAATGCAGATGTGAGCTATTATGGTTTTTCATGTCCCATTGTGCAAGACTGTTTCACTTAAAAAAAAATGATTGAAGTGTTATTATTATTCTCATAGCTGAATCCACCTGTTATCCACCGCTATCGGGGCGGGAGGGAGGCTGGGGAGGGTGCAGGGGGGGGGGGGGGGCAGCTGCTGGCACTGGCATGGGTCGCCCCAACATCAGCTGGCCCAACTCTGGCCTTTCGAAAGTCTGCCTCTTGTCTCATGCTGTTATGAAAACCACAGGATGTGATAATTTGCTAATCCTTTATGACATATATTCAATTGAAAACATGACAAAAACAACATATTTAATATTTTACTATTTGATCTTATCAATTTTTTGATAAGAATATACTCATTCTGAATTTTATGCCAGCAACACATCTCAAAAAAGTTGAGACAGCGCCAACAAAAGGGAACATTGTGGAATGTTCAAAAAACACCTGGAACATTCCACAGATACAGATTGGTAACAGGTGATATTATCATGATTGGTTACTACTACATGATTGACAGGGACGTCCTCGAAAGGCTCAGTCATTCTCAAGCAAGGATGGTGCAAGGTTCATTACTTTGTGAAAAAACTGTGTATAGGAAAATTAGTCAGACAATGTTCTTTAACTTTTGAACAATGTTCTTAAAGTGAACATTGTCCTTAAAACTGAGGGATTTCACCATCTACAATCCATAATATTATCAGAAGATTCAGAGAATATGTAGAAGTTCCTGCACATAAATGTCAAGACCAAAACCAAGATTAATGCTGATATGATTGTGTAAAGGACATCACCACATGGGCTCGGGAACACTTCGGAAAACTGTTATCGGTAAACACCGTTCATCACTGCAGCTACAAATTCAAGTTAAGACTCTATCAAAGCCAAAGCTATATATCAACAACATCCACCAGCACCGACTACTCTGGGCCCAAGCTCATCTGAGATGGACTGATGCAAAGTGGAAAAGCGTGCTGTGGTCTCACTAGGGCTGTGACGATAAGTTTATTTCCTAATTTGACACTATCATGATACTAGTTCTCTACTTGTTTTTTTAACACTAGACCATGGGGAAAAGTTGAATCATACGCTTCTAAAGACTTTATATCATGAGTCATATTTACAAAAACAATGTACATCACACCCACATTTCAAATTGTTTTTGGAAATCATGGACATTGTGTCCTCCGGGCTAAAGAGGAAAAGGACCATCCAGATTGTTACCAGCCCAAGTTCAATAACAGCCAGCATCAGTGATGGTATGTGGGCGTGTTAGCGCCCATGGCATGGGTAACTTGTACATCTGTGAGGACACTATTAATGCTGAAAGGTACATACAGATTTTACAGCAACATATGCTGCCATCCATATGACATCTTTTTCAGGGACTTCACTGCTTATTCCAGCCAGACAATGCAAAGCCACATTCTGGACGTGTTATACCAGCGTGGCTTCATAGAAAAAGAAGGCAGGTACTGGACTGGCCCGCCAGCAGTCCAGACCTGTCATCCACTGTACACATTATGAAGTGCAAAATAAGACAATGGAGATCTTGTACTGTATAGCAACTGAAGTCATATATCAAGCAAGAGTGTGAAAGAATTTCACTTTCCAAACTTCAACAATTAGTGTCCTTAGTTCCCAAACACTTACTGAGTGTCATTAAAAGAGAAGGTGATGTAACACAGTGGTAAACATGGCCTTGTCTCAATTTTTATGGAATGTGTTGCAGGCATCAAATTGAGAATGAGCGTATATTTCCAAAAAAAACAACAGTCAGTCAGTTTGAACATTAAATATACTACATTCAATTGAATATAGCAACAAAAGATATGTAAATCATTGCATTCTGTTTTTATTAATGTTTTACACAGTATCCCAACTTTTTTAGAATCAGGTTTGTATATAAATGATCAGTGTCAAACCTCTATAGGAAAAGAAAAACACTTCTAATTGGTAGTTCCTTGAGAAAGTGTGTGGGTGGCAGCATTCGTTAATGTCATTTGGTTAAGGTTATTTTGCTATCTCTTGAATGCATGTGTGTGTCCACCTATCCATGTTTGATTGAATGTGTGTGAACCGTTTTCTGAAGTGCAACACTGATTAACTCCTTTGTGATTAACTGTGTAAAGTGACGGGCAGTTTACTTTTCATATGCGGACCACAAACTAATCCCTAACTCACTCTCTCTCTCTGTGAATACTGTGTAAAAGTTCGACTGTATTTAACTTGTGATGAATTGTCTAATTAGTGTGCTTTATATAGGGAAGGCTATTCACCACACGGTTCCCACTGTAAATACTCTCATCCTTCTTCTCTCCTTCCCTTGCTTCTCTTTAATGACAAATTCAATAATAGCAACATAGGAAAGCTTACACAGACAAACATAATATTCTAGTTCCCAGCTAAAACACTGGATATGCACTTGCACTTGGCACACACAACTACACAAACATGCAATACAGCACAGTGATGGAACAAAGCAGCAAACATAATTTGGTCTCTACAGTGCTAAAACTATAGTAGTTAATACAAAATAATACACTCTATTTACAGTTGAGTTGAGTTCTATAGCAGCACTTCATTACTTGCCTGCCATTTATTGAACGGTTTTTATTATCATTATTATCATTACTCCTTTGTGTTGATGTCAGTATTGATGGTATGGTAATATACACTGATTAAAAAAGTGAAGAAACCACTTCTTTCATTTCTGTCACATTTATTGAGACCACATTTATTGGTAGTCTGAACAAACGTCAACAGTGAGAGAAGCACAAGGCATTTTCCATGTTTTGTTTTGGGGTTTTTTTTCTTTCTTTGTTGGTTAGACTCACTGACAGCTGATGTACTGTGGGTGGAACAGTACATTTTCTCTCTCTTTTTTTTATCATCAATTTCCTCTTACCCAGCTCACAAAAAACCCCAAAAGACAGTCAAAAGTCAAGGCCTGAAACCAGCTGTTGTAAAATAAACACAAAACTGTCAGAAGGAGGAGGCAGTATGTCTAGTATATCTGATGAGACCTTACAGAATGATTGCCAATAAATGTAAAACTTGTATTGCTTTAAGAGTTTTTCAGAACTCCAAAACCTTAACAAAAGTTAGACCATGTAAGCACAGTCCCTTCATATTAAAAACAAACTTTAAAAAGTACGTTGCAAATACCACTTGATCCAGGCCTTATTTGATAATTGATGTCATTGTCATTCCACAGATAATCAAGTCTCATTCATAAAGTGTTAAATGTACTAGCTACTATTGATCCAATCTGGGCTTTTTAATTGCTACCTTAATCGTGTGGTCCATCCACTGTTTCCAGTGGCCCTGATATTTTCAACCATCTCTGAGGTCATTAGGTCACAGTGCCATTTGGTTTAATGAGGTCTGCTGCTGTAAAACACAGATCCATAAATCAAGTCCTTTGTTTAAAAGAAGATAATGACCAATTAGTCAGACTTGTTACAGCAATCTCGTCTTCATGACTTGGCAGGAAATCCTTGAAAATTACTTCATTGTCTGTCAACACATTTTAATGAATGTGTAGGGGGTGCATATGGCAACCAGCCATTTAAATAGCCAGTGATAAATTGAAGGTCTTATTTTACATGTGGGAAATGCAAAGTAAAGGATGGCTGACAAGGGTCAAGGTCAAGACAGCTTAGAAGCTAGAAAAACACGACTATGACCCAAAAGGTTGTCAGTTTAAATTCCCTGTCTGTATTAGGATATATATCAAGATCAGGTGTCAAACATTTGACAAACCTGTGTGTGTGTGTGTGTGTGTGTGGTCACATGCATGTGTAAGTGTTGGCTGTTGGCTCCATGACAGTGTAGAAGACAGTATGATTGGATTCACACTCACTGACTATGGGTTTGGCCACAGACAAAATGTCACTTGGAAAATGTCACTGCCTAAATGCCATTGCATCTCTATGTGCCTGTGTGAGCGAGTGTGTGTGTGTGCCTGCCTGCGTATGTGTGTGTGTGTGAGTGCATGCTCGCATGTAACTAGGTGTCTACAATGCATCTACAAACTTGTGTTTGCTCATTTGGCATCATCACCTTGTCTGACAAAGTATCAATGAACTAAAAGTGTCTTCCCTTTACTATATACACTGTGCTAGATATATTGACAGAAAGACACAACATCTGGCTTCAACTGGCATCATGTTGAGCTCATGTACTGCACATCTTAGCATGCATTTTTAACACCCAGAAACACTTCATTTGTTGTCCATCTTCTGTGGGATTGTTTTGGTATGAGATTATTGTTGGAGCACATGCTCTTTGGAACATTCTGAATCAGAAAAATCAGAAAAATAGACCAAACTGGTTACTGAAAGTGTGTAATTACGTTTTTAAATAAATCACAGAAAGGGTACATTGAAAATGTTTTAGTGGGCAAAATTGATATATCCTATTTGTTATTCAAGAGACACAATTTATTCACTCAGCTAAGGGTGGTAGTGGCCTAAAGATCAGAGAAATGGCTTGTAACCAGAAAACTGCGATTTTGAATTTCTCAGACCAGCTGGGAAATTCTGGGCAAGTAAAGTGAATGTGTAAACACTCTTCCTTCTCTCAACACTTACTGGCAGTTTGCCCTTGAGCAGGGCACTCTCTCTATTGGCTCCAGTGAAGCAGCTCAATGATATAAAGTATAGCAGTAGACTGTGGCTGTACTGGGCAGCTGCCAGTTGAAACTGTGTGCAAGTGCATGAATATGAAGCAGGGTAATGCTGAAAAAGAACAAACATGCTCAGCAAAACCCTTCCATGTACAACGAGAAAAAAAAAAAAAAAACTTATTCGCCCAGCAAGTGTCTTCTCTGCCTTCTTTGTCAGCTCTTTCCCCTCCTGTCCTCTATCTCCACCACATGATGTGACAAGGGACTCCAGAGAGATCCCAAAGGTCATCCATCCACTGGCAATCACAAACACTTGTTTTGATAGATTAGCCCGTGCAAGCACAGGGGAACCTTTGCATGCTCACACGGACCCAGGCCACCATATGCAGACACAGACGCGAGTGCTTGCTCCAAAAATACACACACTCACACAATCTAGTGTTTGCAGAAGAACAGTTTAAAGGAGGGACAGCCAAAATTCAGCTTATTATTATAAAATCTAACTCTAAGTGGTCAAGAAGTGTATAAAAAAATGCTGGCTGACAGGCAATGTTGCAGACAACACCGCAGCTACACCCCATAAACTTTTCACTTCTGAAACATTCACTTCTCTCTTATATAAAAGACAGCAGTTGACCACATTTCCATTTAACAGATTTCAAGATTCTTTTATCAGCACATGAAAGGAACAAAGAAACATGTGGGCCTTATGTCTTTTTACCCTATCTTCTTAAAGAGATAGAGATGAAGAGTGTTCACATACACATGCGCACACACACACACACAGTAAATGAGCGGTAGCTCAGAACAATAGATCTGTCTTACACGAGTAGTGTTGTTGGCTTTGAAAAGGAGAGGAAGAACAGGTCACTGGCTACTGAACAGTGGATAGTGACTTAAAGTGCATGTGCAAGTCTGTATGAGTTTCTTCAGTCTGGCTACATTGTCTGTGTGTCTGCAATGTGCATGTGTGTGCATGAACATGCTTACAGTATGTTTGGGCGCACATACATGTGAGCATGCATGGCTGCGTACGCGTGTGTGTGTGTGTGTATGACAGATTGAGTATGTAAGTCTGTAAGCCTAAACCAGAGCGACAAGCATGACAATGATAAAATCGCAGACAGGCCCTTCGGCACAGTTTTCTATGATGGGTAAAGGGCTTAACAAGCTTCTCTGCCAGCTCCTTTCTTTGGAGTTCATTCACACCGTTAAAATAAATCATTCACATTTCCAACAAAGCGGAAGTGTGTGGCCCATTTAATGTGAAGTGAATTGACACAGACACAATATTACATTCAAACGGAGACATCCAGTTCATACTAATGTGTGCGTAAGAGATACACAGTAAGTAGATGCAGTAAACTGGGCTGTTTTGCTGCTTCTTCAGTTAAGGCCTCTCTGCTTCGTCCTAACCTCCCTGCTCGTTGTGTAGATAACATGATGACTGCAAGTGCTACTGATCGGCATAGCAAAATGTCAAGTGTTCATTTTCATTTAGAGGTAGCAGCGGTCGCTTCTGTGTCGACAAAAATGTCACTTATATCAAGATTTAATCCTCCTGAGGCTCCATTTGACCGGTTATCTCATTGCCTTTACAACAACGACAATGGCAGGAGGCCATCTCACTTGATCTAGGATTTTGTTATTTTTGTTTGAGCTACATTTTAAACTGAAGGCTTAACATTAGATTTAAGCTCCAATTCCTCTGCATTCAAAGCTGTTTTAAAATATGCTGATAGACAAATTATCATTTACATTATAATTGAGTGATTTATTTTTAAAATTTTTTAATGTGTCTGCAGGCAGTAGAATTTCAATCATTCTTGCTCTAACAGTGCACGTGTCTCAGAACTGTATATGCTATATGAGCTATGAGGATGTTTGCCTCACTTTGGTTGCCTTGTGACTGTGCAAGGCAAACATTGTGAGGCAAACATCCTCACCCTCAGTGTTTGCCCTTGCACAGTCACAATATCAGCACCACTCTGAAATTTCAGAGTTTCTAAAACTGAACAGGGAATCAGATTAACTGCTTGTTTTCAGTGAATCGGAAGGTGTGATGATTCACTGCTATGAGAGGCGTTATTTTTCTGCTGGGACACAGCGCTGAACAGATTGCCATTTGCCACCACGTGAGCAGGCTCTCATAAATCTGTAACTGGCTGCTGTTGCCCTCACGCATCTCTAAATCAAACAAATTAAATATATCAAGAGATTTATTGTTGCTTTTAAACAAACTAAGATGAGCTTACTAGCAGGGCGTGTTTGGGGCCTCGTGATACCCTGAGTAAGTTGTCGGTGTGAGAAAAAGGACTCTACTGACTGACTTCTGACTTTTGATGATGAGACTATAATCTTTGTAAGGCTTTACTTTTTAATTTTTAAAATGAATTATCACAGTTGTTAATGTTAGTGTGTTATCATTATAAAAATATACTGAAAATGCTCAAAAAAAGTGAAAAGTTTTATATTGAAAACCACAAATAAAATTAGCAGCACTAGACACTTTTTCCAGCATACACACTGATGTTTATACAAACAAAAAATGTTTTCATTGAAGCAAAAAAAGCCTGCTGCTCCTGTGCACCTGCATCTAAGAGACTGTCTCTAACTAACAGTATTTTTAAAAGCACTGTAATCACACACAGTTTTAATGATGATCAAAATTTGAAACTGCAAAAGTGACATTCAGGAATTTTACCATGGTTTACAGAGAAAATGGTAACTGTTTCATTCACAATGAGGTGTTGAGACAAATTATATATATTACAAATTCCATAAGACTAAATAATTAATTAGATGTAAGCACCATAATTCTTGGTATCCCAGCTATAAGAAGAGTGACTCTATTAATCAGGACATGAGTTTGTCCAGGATTTTGAAAGCACTTCAGCCATAATGCTTCTAAACAGCAGCTGATGAGGGTAAGTGCATCCTCTGCATAGTCTGCTACCACTCTACACAGATATGAACAACTGGCATTTATGTGCGAGCATGTCACTACCTGTACGCACCAAGTGCTTCAGTTTTGGGGAAAAAAATGAAATAATTTACATGTATTAGTGTATGAATTGTGCTTAGTCATATGGTAGAGACTAGACTATGATAGATTTTAAATATATCACTGTAACATAATTCTTAAGCTTATGCTGCACCAAAGGCTACATCTGATAACTGCACACTGCACCATCAATTTCATTAAAATGTAAAGAATTATTATTTCCACGTCAGATTGTTATTTGAAAAAGCTTAGCCTACAGTTACAACTCTTAGCTTTCCTACAAAGCTGAGATGGATTGTTAAGACCAAAATGTATAACTACCACTGTCCATGGTGCTGATCCTCAGACTGCCAGGAATGCACAAATGCATGAAAGCAAGAAATGCAGCAGGTTTGTTGTGTGTACTGTTGTTTCTAGACACCACTGAGTGTAGCACTCATGCGAACTGATACTTGACTGAATTTACCACCTGACTGCTCAATTAGCCAAAAAGTCACTATGTATAATGCGTGAAAAAGGGGAAATAGCTTCAGATTTTAAACAGATATCAGTTAAGCGAGTTAAGTTTGTCTATGTATTGTCTATCATAAACTCAATATGATGGGTCTGAGGCTCTTTTGTATGACTTTGTATTGCTATGCAGTGGGGCCCTGCACAGCAATAGTGGAATATGATTCAATAACAAATGGCATATCAGGATCACTCCCAGGCATATGTGTTAGTGTTAACACATCTTCAACACACCTAGTGCTGAAAGTATCAAATGAAGTGTTGTCCCATGTCTGCGCAGAGACGTGTTGACATGTCCTTTTCAGTAGAGCTTGACTACTTTAACAAGCAAGATCACAGTGTGGGCAAAGTACGCACTTCCCCCTAGACAGTCTGAACGTTGAGAGGTATGCAGTGATTCCAGTTTTTAGGACTTGTATTTCTGTGTATTTCGGCCCCATTTTCTCTTCTTTTGATGTAAACACTATGATCACTATGAAAAAACATGGCATCTGAGGTTCACACATAACCACACTCTGATAAACACTGATACAAACCGGCACAGAAACGCAAGGAAAGCCTTCCCCTCTATACGAACATATAAAACAATATAAATACTGTGTATGTGTAAGGCGATTCGAACAAGTCTAGTGACTCCTCACCAGGCAGTCAGAACTGAAGAAGCCTCTTGGATGAGAGGTGAAACGTCTTCAACTATCTACAACCAAGTCCAGTTGCCCTTCTTGGATATTCAATACAAACGGTGACATCTGCATCTAGACTATGGGAGAGACATCAGTAAACAGGGGGCACAAACCAGTGCACATTTGATGACTGTGATGCTCGTGCATTAGTGGGATAAGGTAAAACAGGAGATCAACGCTTTCTTAGGTGACTGAGAATGTCAATGCAGGACGTGATACGACTGTCAGCAAGTCCATCGGTAATTACATAGGGAGGGATACTATAGCAAGATTGCAGTGCATAAACCCCTCATTACAAAGATGAATGCACATTTGAGAGTAGGTTGGTGCAAAAAAAAAAAAAGCATACACACTGGTCTTCAGAGATGTGGAAAGAAGTGATATGAGTCATCCTTCACAAAGTGGAGTGCATGTGTGGCATACACCAAGGTAAAGGTAAATGGTAAAGGCCTGAATACTTGACCCCTACAGTGAGGGAATTCTGTGTGTCTGCGGGGGGGGGTATTTTACTGTCATATGATGACACAAATCTGTCCTCTTCCAGGATGACAATGCCCCTTTCACTAAATAGTCTGATGAGTATTAAAGTGATGTGAATCATGTGCTATAACCTTAGAAGCCACCAGATCTCAACTCAACTGAACACCTATAGGAGATTTTGCACCAACGTGTTAAACAGCGCAAACATCAGCACCATCGTCATATGTATGTATATACCTCCCTATATACCTATATTGTAGATTTGTTGACTAAATTTCCAGCATTTCAGTGGATCCTCTCATTTGTGGGTTGTGTAAACAAACAGAGATGTAATCTCCGGAGGCAAAGAGAGCTGGTGACTCCACCACTAATTGGCAACAGAGAGGCTGTCACAGAGTGTAAGAAGAACACTGTAGCCATGTCATCTCATTAGAAAGAGAAAGAGAGAGAGGGAGAGATAGACAGAAAAAAAAACTAAGGAGAGGAGTGTTAAGCAATAAGAGGGAGATGGAAAGAGGGAGGGGAATTAAGCTAAAATGAAAGCTGAGAAAATCTGCATGCAAATTAGAGGCAAACAAACAATCACAAATGTGTAAAGACATGCACACATATGCACAGAGGCCCAGCATACAAAAATATAATTAGTCTGTAAATCAATAAGTGCATTTGCATTTGTTTGAGTCAATCAAAGTATGAAACATAACAATCAACACTGGCATGTGTTCTTTTTTCCTCCTTATGCTTACTGTCTTTAATCCACACTGGACATAGAACACATTTTTTTTTCCTTTTTGATTTAAAAAGGTATTTACCATTAAGGTTAAGTACTTAAGCTAGGTTAAATAATGAAACCAATATAACAAAATATCATCCCTGATTACCTCTGCACCTGCATGTTGGTCTTCTGAGGGAATACATTTAGAAAGCAAGTGAATACATGGAAACCACTAGATTTTCACTGTGTAAATGTGATGGCTATAGAGATTCATATCAGATCAATTTAAATATTGCTACTTGGGCAGCACCTGAACACCTGTGCCCATGCAATTATCCAATCAGCCAATCATGGAGCAGCAGGGCGATGCATAAAATCATGCAGATACAGGTCATGTTCACATCAAACATTGGATTGCAGAGAAACTGTCTCTCAGCGATTTCAACCGTGGCATGACGGTTGTTGCCAGACAGGCCGGTCTGAGTATTTCTGAAACTGCTCATCTTCTGGAATTTTCATGCAACAGTCTCTAGAGTTTACTTAGATGGTGCGAAAAACAAAAAACATCCAGTGAGCAGCAGCTCTGTGGACACAAACGCCTTGTTGATGTTGTCGTCAACGAGGAGGAAAATGACAAGCCTGGTTCAAGCTTACAGAAAGGCTATGGTATCTCAGATAACCACTCTTTGTGAGAGTGGTGAGCAGAAAAGAATCTCAGCATGTTGAACCTTAAGGAGGATGGGTTACAACAGCAGAAGACCACGTCAGGTTCAACTCCTGTCAGCCACGCACAGAAATCTGAGGATGCAGTGGGCACAGGCTGGAAAAACATAGCCGGCTCTGATGAATCTCGATTTCTGCTGAGCTACACAGACAGCAGGGTCAGATTTTGGCATCAACAGCATAATTCCACGGAACCTGCCTTTTGTCATCAGCCCAGGCTGCAGGTGATGGTATGATGGTGTGGAGAATGTTTTCTTGACAACCTCTGGGCCCTTTATCACCAATCAATCATTGTTTGAATGCCACAGCCTATCTGAGTATTGTCGCTTATCATGTCTATCCCTTTATAGCCACAATTAATCATCTTCTAATGGATACTTTCAGCATTCAGTTCCAGTGGTTTCATGAACATGACAATGAGTGCGGTCTACTTCAGTGGTCTCCCCAATCACCAGATCTGAATCAGAAACAGAATACCCTGAAGACCGGGAGATTCTCAGCATGACATGAATGTGCAGCAGCTATTATGTTATGCAATCGTGTCAACGTGGGCCAGAATCTGAAACAAATGTCTTAAGGAATCCACATCACAAGTAACTGGGGCTGTTTTGAGAGCAAAGGGAGGCTCTACCCAGTATCAGTGTGACTTATTCTTAATCAAGTGCTCGGTGAGTGTATCTCTCAAATGGATTTATGAATTGTAGCCTTGAGTCAACACAGGTGGCGAACTAGGCAGTGAATCCAAAACTGTCAGGTATCCAAGGTGATAAAAAAATTATAATAAATCAAGATTTTCATTCGTAGTCACCCTGTAAGAGTCAGCTCACACTATATCATTTGTAGCTCTTTGTCCGCTATTAAATTTAGAGATCAAAAGGTCTTTTTTTCTGGGTGGGAGTATTCCTATGAGTCAAAAAAGGATAAGACAGTAAGTTGTTGCAAGAATGAAAGTAAATATGCTCTATTTATTATTAACTATGTGTTACCACAGGCAGAATTATGTGCTACTGCCCTAAGACACTCTGCTCTAACAATGTTATTCTATATTATGTTTTTGTACTGATTGTGTATTATCTTTTTGTCTTGTCTTATATACTGTATATATTCAAAAAGTGGTACTAGGCCACGGTGCACAAAGAAGGACAAAGTTTGTAAATTACAGGAGCTTCTAACAACATCTGCATCACTAAATAAACCCAAGTCACACTGAAGTTTTACTAATGATAAATCATTGGATTGTTGTTGTGCCTAAGCCAATCACACTGCACCCGTCTGTCTCTGCATCGTCTACATCTGTCTAACATGCTGAGACCACATCAAGAATTTTGACTGCTTTTAAAAATGAAAAGTAATCACCTTAAAAATAAAGACAACATCTGTGGCTTTACATTCCACAGACCATTTCTAATTGTGGTTATTTCTTAGCTTCAGACTACCAATTCTTAGGTCTCCAGCTTATGTTTGTGAGATAAAAAATACAACTTCTTTCTGACTTCCGTTCTGTTCTACAGAATCCAATAAAGCAAAAAGCCAGGCTTCATGAAGTTTCACAAAACTTCCTCCCATCTCTCTCTGATTTTTCAGCATGTTGTGAGAGTCCAGTACATTCTCTGCTGGCAGCTTATTCCTGCTGACGGAATGGGTGGTTTCGTACGTGCATGTGCACTCATGTATGTAGTTTGTAAATGCATTTATGTTTACACTTGTTTGTGACAATATATTCACACTGTCAGCTTCCTACGTCCCCTGAGGCCAATTCACTTCATATGATATGAAATGACATGCAGAGGCCACCATCAGGTGTGTGGCACAACTTAACTCCATTACCGGACAGAGTGACTAGAGTGTGTTTCTGTCTATATCTGACAAATCTCTTTATACGTGTGTGTGTGGTGTGGTGTGCCCAAGAAAGAACGAGAGGAGGTTGTTAACTGTCAGATTTTCTCTCCTCTCGGCAATGCATCATTAGGTGGAAACATGGCTCCCGGGCCCCCCTCTGAGTGAGATGAAGGCTATGGTGGGACTGAGGGGAGGAGAGGAGGCGGACGACAGGGAGAGAATGATAAAAAAAAGAGGAGAGTAGAGGGGAGGAAAACAGCAGTGGGTGACAGCAGGGGGGTTATGTACACAGATGAGATGCAAGAAAGCGAGATACAAAGGAGAGCGATACTGATAGAGACCCCGAAAGAGAGGGTGAGGGAATTAAGAAATTAAACAGAAGTGGAGAGAGCGAAAAATGATTGATTCATTTTTTATTTAAACATTTATTCTTTAATAAAAAATAATCTGACTTGTCTGATACCAAAATTCTGCTTTCTAAAAAATAAAAAATAAAAAGTTTGCTACAACTGAAACTTTTCAATCTGCAGCACACTGCTGAATACACTGAATAAACAAACAGAGCAAATGTTTTTGCCAACGTGTGTTTTAGTATGTATGTCTGAGCATATTGCTGCCGTGAGGGGAATACATCCTATTCTGAGCCACACAAATAAGCCCTTTTCTTGACTTTACTACCATCTATTTCAAATTATCCAAAAGTGCTTTGTTCTCGATTTCACATCAGTGACAATACCATGTTTTATGTATATACAATTAAATATGTATGTGTACCCAAAGGTACAGTATGTGTGTACCTTTGTGTGTTAGCGTGTGTAGCATCCTTTTGTCTGTCACCTACTGAGAGAGTTGCTCATGGTGGAGGTTACCCACAGTGCAATGCTCTGTCAGTAATCATGGGGGGGGGGTTGATGACTCACTGTCATCTCTTTGATGTACAGCATCATATTGCTTTTGTCTTTCAATTACTCTGAAAAAAAGTAAAAGGATGGATAAATAGGGAGAGACAAGCAAAGAGAAAAAAAAAAAACAGAAGAGTGCTATGAAAATGCTCTACATTTCACTACTCACCGTGCACAAGGAATTATGGTGAAATGAGGGGATTTCAGAGGCAGAGAGGAGAGAAACAAACGAAGAGGATGATGGAGGGAGATAGTTGGAGGAGGGAAGGACGGACTATAAAGAATGTCTGCTTTAGATGCAGTTTGTCCGTTGGATTTGTCATCTGACACTATCCCTCACACTCAGCACTTTCAGTGGAGAGGGACTGCTGTGTGCTTCCCCTCGAGAACTGGGGAGAGCACACACACACACACACACAGAAATGCACACACAAACACACAACTGCACAGGTAGCAACTCCATAATGTTTAACAAAAGTTTCAAGATGAACTAACTACAATTATAAAGCCCCAAAATATAAAGTTTTATCTCTCATATGCCTGAGCTCATCATTATGCATGTTACTGAAAAGTGTACGAGCCTCCCATCATTGGCCAGAGAAGCACAAAAAGAGGTCAAGTAAACTAAAACAGTATTTTAGTTGACAGCCAAACCAGAGCCAAGTTCAAGACCCTATGTGCCAAAACAAAACATGGAGCATCTGCATGCAAACCAGCAGCCAAAACCAGCTCTCTGTTTCTCTGCTCAGACATTTAATAGTCCTCTTTACGTAAAGAAAAAAAAATGTTATCTTTAGAGGGAGACCAAAAAACAAGTGGTAAAATCACAAACAGCTGGGTGGATGCAACCTAACAGAGATGACAAATACTTAGTGCTCAAGAAATGGACTTGTAGGCACAAAGGAGGTAAGAAAGAAATACACCTACAAGCAAGCAGAATTATAAAAAGAGAAATATAAAATATATGATATACTAAACATTTATTGTACACACTGTTTCATCCATTACAACCCTGTCCCCTAGAAATTCTGACCTGCAGCAGCAAATAAGTTTTGAAGGAAACATAATGGTGACTGGATTACGGTTATGTTTAACATAATGAGGACAAGTTGCAAATATGTTAACACTGAATGCAGCAGTAAAATCTTCACAGGAAACAGATTTGTTTCCATCAAAATATCCAATCTTGCAAAAAGCTACAAGATCCACATGTAATGTCTACAGCATTATTCAACTTTTTAATGGTTATGTTTAGGTGACCTCAGACACAGCATGTTCATTTACATTTAACCTGGTGAGCTGTTTTCCCTCAATAAAAGTAGCTGCTACAAAACATATGCCCTGTTGCAGTTAAGTTGTGTATAAATGTCATTTCCAGGAGAGAAGGTTGCTCCAGCGAGCAGCGCACGGTACAGTATCACAGCATCAGAACACACTGTCATCTAATCACTATGTTTTATGACTCCTCATATGTCTTGTGACTGGCTCTTAGTGATTATGGTGTTATTGATCAAAGCTGTCAAAACCCTTCGGGAAAATTACAGTTTGAACATTTCCTCAACTATCAAGCCCTTGTGGGAAGGTGAGCTACAAAACCACTTCACTTTAGTTCTTTAGCAGTCTCTTCACAATCTACTTTGTTCAAACAGTTCAGCCTGTGAGGGGAAGAAATATAATTTCATAAATCCTCTCTAAATTAAAATGTGAAGGCATGGGTATTGATTGAAGCAAGTTAATCCTGCTGTGAACAGAGACAGAAGTGGGCTTTGGAAAATACAAATAATATCGCAGAATTAAGACACAGTCGACTATATACACAGTAGGCTAAAAGCATACAGTGTACATGGTCACACATAGGAAACAAAGTTACCCACCTAGACACACACACACCAATTAATACAGTGTAAAGGCATAGAAAATATGCATATTTATATGCAAGGATTTGTACCTACAAATTAGATACGATGCCTACATTAAACATAGAGTATTTATACAGCAGATATACACAAACAGAGATACACACAGTCACACATGCACACTGTAGGTGTAAGGCTCTCTCGGGTGATTTTTTGTGATTCCCACCCTCACTCCTCTTTTTAAAATGTCATTTCCTAAAGCTCTATAAATGCAGTATAACATTCACGAGCCAATAAATGACCTTCAAGTATTCGGCAGCTCAGTGAGAGAAAAAAAAAATAAAGTAAACAAAAGGCATTGCAATAAATCTGTTTTATTCTGAATGGATGGTTGACTCTGACACTCTGTGCTGGCTTATTGCTTTGCAAAGCCATGCAGCTGATATATGGAATGGGTGGAGATAGTTGGAGTGAGGTCATTGATAGGTTTATTGAAATGTCACCGAGTTGTGCGTGTGCACACACTCTAGCCTTAAGAGGGCTGTAGATGACTCAGCTTAATTGTGTGTGTTACGTATGTTCTATATACCAGTGTTGTCAGACCTGGGTCAAAAAGAATTTGCACATAATTCATAGTAATGTTTTTAAAGAATCTTATCTATAAATCTATACAGTACAGTGCTTACCAAGGCAACTGTATATTTGCATGTGGTAGTTTCAAGACTTGCACCCTGGTTTACATGATTGTTTATGCTGCCCTGGGGAGAAGCATCTCAATTTCCTTCTCCTAATGGTAAGTGTGAACCATGGTAAGTTCTCTACAGGCCTGGAAATACCCCTCTCTGGACATCATAAACTTTATATCTCTTAACAACTGTATAGCAAGGAAAACACCTATCAAAGAGAATGTACTTGTGACCCACACAGTTCCATGAGCACTCAGGCCTAGACACCCTTGCATATGCATTTTGGTCACAGCAAAACCAAAAGAAAAGGCTGAAGCAGAATGAATATATTGTTAGGTCGAGGACTAGATTATCCATCCACGTGCTGGTGAAGCTGAAGCCAATTATATCAGTTTTTCTTCCCTCATTTAAAACCAGCAGAACAGCGGTAAGTAAAGGAAACTGATCTTGTTTATCACCCATACACTTAAATAAAGCACTCCATGTGTTTGAATGAGCAAATGATATCCCTTCTTTAAATTAATACACATTTCAAGAGGTATTATAACTCCTGTTTATTGTCTGCAAGTTATTTTAGAAAACAAAAATATCTGTGCTCCTAGGCTCTAATTATAGTAACTTACTTTAGAAAAATGCGCTTCCATTATTACTGTCTCTTGCCTGTGGTTTTGTTTACTATAGTGATTAAAAAGTTACATTCACTCAGTCCTGTTTGGGTACACATTAATGGCAGTGCTGCAAATGTGAGAAAAGCAATAGACTATTTAAGCTGTTAGCCTGCATAAACTGACTGCACCATGTAATGATCCCCACCTGCTTCTTCTACCCACATCAGCGTGAGCAGGTTCAGTCTCAGCCACGCTACAAAAGTGGTACTGTGCTGGTATTTATATAATTATTCACTGTTTCATATCTGACTTGAATTTACATGAATGTAATTACTCTGTTTCTTCTATTTTTATTTACCGTTACAGCGTCATACAAACATTTCTTGGTCACATTTCTAGATATTAAGTGGCCAGTAGTGAGGGGGTCAAGGGTCAAAGCCACGGCTCCCAGTTGATAGATGCCAGCTGAGGATCAAAAAGTGATTAAGGAGCTGAATGGTGTGATTACTCCCAACCTCACTCGCTCCTTTCCCTCTGTGCTCCTGATTTCATGTTAGGTGGTGTTAGGTGCAAAGAGCAGCCTTTTAAGGCCCCTGTTATCTAATTGAGAGCTAGATGGAAAGCACTTTAGCTTTTAGCATTTGCTCCATAATAGGTGAGGACATGGGAGAAGACAATAAGGGCTGGAGACGCACGTGAGAGCTAGTGCACATATGTGAGTGCATGTCTTTGTGCGTAACACAGAAGAGCAATTGGCCAGATAAAATTAATTTACCCTCCCTTGTCTCTACTGTCTGTCCTGTTTGCGTGTTATTTCCTTTTGTCCTAATTCCCCTTCTTTGCTTTTTCCTTCCATCTCCTGTTTTTTTGCCTCCGATTTCTGTCATTCCCTGTTTTCAGATATTTCCTTCTTCCCAGAACTGCTTTCTATTTTTGTCACACTTCTTTCACCTTTCTATCCATCTTAAGTCCTGAGCTCCTTCGTCTGGGACTTCCTGCCACCTCTCCTTCCGAGCACCCTTATTTCCTTCCATCCATTCACTGATCCTCTCTTGATCTCCTTCCTTCTTGTTTCACACTTTCAATCCTTCACCAAACCTATTTCCTTTGCTCTTGTCTTTCCTCAGCAACAGTGGAAAATCCTGTTGGACTTTCCTCCTATCATTTCCTCAATACTAAGCCACTACTTTTCGCTGAGGTCAATATTAATATGATAAAATATGCTTGAGTCCAGATGTTGCTTTGCTGCAGTAAATGAGCTCCAGTCCCTGGAAGGTTTTCTTCCTAGAGTTTGTGTTGGGGATTATCCATATGTAAACAATGGGCCTAAGCGCCTTGTAGACAGAGAAAGAGAGTGAGAGAAAGAGAGAGGTGTGCACGTGCATGTATTCAGTATGTGTCAGTTGCTGTAAGGGTGCATATTAACCAGGATTCTCAGAGGAGTGTGTGAGCCATAAAAGTCAGGGGCTTCATTAAGGTGTAACAGAAAGCGAATGAGAGGAAGATGACATGCAACATATTTTCTTTCTCATGCACACAGATGTCAGCATGACTCCTGCTGGACATAAATACCCACATGCAACACTCTTACACACTGAGGACTGAAAGATAGAGAGAAATGTCAACAAGGCCATCTGGGAGACACATACGTATGTATTTCAGCAGAGCATTGTGGGTCATTGAGTCCGCCCATTCGCTCTTGACAAGCACACGCGTACGCATACATGGAAGAGAAAAAAAAAAAAAAAAACTGAGCCCAAGTCACTGAGGGTGAAGCTCCCGTCCTCCAGAAATAACTTGCTATGTTGTTGATAAAATGTAGAGTGACACATTGTGCTGTGTGCTGGCTTACCTTTGGCCAGCCGGGCCCACAGGGCAAACACTCAGTCTGCACCTCAGCCTCATCTCTCTGTCTCTGTCTCTGAATCACAGGCTGTCATTTTTCTCCTGCTTCCTTCTCTTCAGTTCCTCACTCTCTCTTTCTTCATCTATCTACCTTGCCCTGCCATCTCTCCTTACATCAGAGCTATCACAACATGCTCTGCCATGTCCTTCTCTCAACCTTCTCACTGCCTCATGCTCTATTCTATTCTATTCTGCCTCATTTTTCTTTCTTGTTATCTTTCTATTCTCTGGCTTTTGTCTCTGTGGCTATGTCCTTCTAATTATTCCTACAGCACTTTGTGTCTGTACAAAGGTGTGGTTGTAATAAAAATAAATGCTTTATAACCCTGTCTGCATTTATGGCATGTACAGCATGGCATTCGTGTTTGTGCGTGACAGAACAGAGGCCACAGAGAGACAACAAAAATAGAGGGAGGCAGGGGAGGAAGGGAAGAGGAGACCAGGGGCAGTAGCGTGGGAGCAAATCTGAGGAAATGCAATGGGACTGAGGATGGGTGAGGACAGGTGAGGAGAAGTGAGCAGAGGGCAAAGAGTGCTGACACTGAGCTCAGGTGTTACAGTGCTGTTATTGCACCCCCACCTCCCCCCGGACCTCAGCTTGTTTTAGGATCAAGAGTATCTTTGTCAAACTGGTCACGCAGCTAACAGTCCTGCACTCTTTTTTTTTTTTTTCATGCATCTGAGCATGTGCGTGTATGAGTGTTTTTGCATGTGTCGCATGTGGCCAGGGATCGCGCCTGCTATTGATTGCTCTACTTTCTTTCAATGTGGCTTAATTGGCTGTTTCGATGAGCAAATGTCAGTGGAAATTCTAGGTTGGAGTTAATTATCATTGACTGATCAGTGACAGACCTCCAATTACGGCTGGTTCATCAGCGAAGTCTGCCATCTGACTAAAAAGCTCGGCATCATTTGCAAAATGGCAACAAAATGTGAGAAAATGCTTGAGATGTAGTCGCACCTGTTAACGGGTGACTAGCTGACCTGAGAGCCAGCTGCGTAATAGTACAGCCGTAGTTTTAACAGCTTGTTGAAACCATCACTCGTGGGCAGCACTGATGGCCAATTAACGTACTCAGAGCTGCTTATCCTAACCAGGACCGGCTGTATGCATAGCACAGCTGTGGGAGGACACATATTGGAACCCACCTACTGGAAGTCACTTTTCCAAAAAAAAAATGACACATTATGCATTTTCACATACAAAAAATCTCAACACTAAGAATGACCACAGTGTCTTATTCCAATTTTGTCCGCATATATTGTTCTTAATGTGATTTGGACATGCAGGTGTCTCCTGCTCTCTCTTTATCTCTCATTTCATTCAAATGTAGTTGTGCTGTGATTGACTCTGCCAGCACTGTCAAGATTCTCTGCCTTGGCACTGGCAATGCTACATGTTGGCACATTTCTGTACATTGGATTGAATCTACTGGCCTACTGGATTAAAGTAAGATTATTAAATGACCCACTGTTGTTTTTTGTTATGGACAGACTCTGGTCATTATCCATGACAATTCAGGGGACACCCTCTGACAACACAACACGTAGCACCTGTAAAACATAAATCTTTGATTTCTGTCACTATGTTCTACTCTTTTCCACTCATGGTCATTGAGATGAAACAAAGGTATTGCCACAATATGTGGTCACACCTGCTTGACTTGGCTTGGCTTGGCCCAGAGCAGCAAAAGAAGCTATTGTCTGTGTTTCCTCTACAGTGATAGCTACTGAGTCTTATGTCTCACTGTTCCCCAGAAAATGACAGGAAGAGATTTTCTTCTCTCTCTTTATCAGTGTCCCCTGACAATCCCTCTCTCTCTCTCTGTCTCTCTCTCTGTCTCTTACTCTTTCTCTCCCCCTCTTGTTCTCTCTTTGCCTCATCTACTTCCCTCTGTGGTTTCCAGACTTTCAGACTGCTGGCTCCATTGCTATGCTTCAAATGATCTGCAAGCAGAGTTTTAAATGTTTAATGCCGCGTTGACAGACCTGGTCCCCAGCCATCTATCCGGGAGGGCCGAGGCAGGTTGGTGCAGGGGTGAATGCCTCACCTTTCAGAGGCAGATTACAGATGCACGTGGACCCTGATCAAGAGCTCCAAAAGGTGAGGGAATAAATCTCCCCTGACAGGAAGGTTGTGTTAGCCTTTAAACCCCATATCGCAATAGGGGTGAAGGGGCAAAGTTGGTCTCAGCCACGCCACCTGAGGGAGGGAGCCCCAAGCAACAGGGGAAAGTAAAATGACAGCACTGTGGTAGGTAGAGAGACTGCTGAATGGTAACAGAAGGAGCAGTTTGAGACTGTAAGAAGAATGGGAAGAAGGAAGTGTGTGGGAAGAGACTAGAAAAGGTGTTATGTGATGGATAAGGTAATGGAGGCACAGCAAAGTTTCTGAAACTCATTCCACAGAATAGCAAAAAAATCAAGCAAATAAAGATGATGAAATAGAAATGAGGTTAAGTTTAGAGGAAAGATGCAAAGGAACTGACAGATGACGGGTGAGTTATGGGCATCCTTTCTTCACCAAAGCGATGTGAGAGAGATGGAAGGAAACAAGGGAGTGGGAGAGTGGCAGAGGAAGGAAAGGAAGCAAGAGATTAAGGTGGAGAAGCTAAAAAAAATGATACAGATGGGTATAGGATGGTGAGGTTACAAAATAGAAGAGAAAGAGGTTGAATAAATGGGGAAAATGGGGGCAATAAATAACAGACAAGAGAACATAGAGAACAATATGGAACAGAGTCCGGAGACAGAAGGTGGAAAATAATGGAGGGAAGAGACAGAAGTAGAGAGGGGGTTGGAGGGAGGAGCAGCCAGGAAAGGGCAAAAACAAGGAGATTAAGAGTTAGGATGGAGAGATGAGGAGAGGAGAAAGAATCACAGATACCCAAGAGGAGGGACGAGAAGGGAAGAGGACAGGAAATGAAGTGAAGGAGACAGAAAAGCACATTTTTTAGAACATCTCTACTGACATTTACATTTAGGCCAGACTGGGTACAGCTGCTACCATGGGCATACCCCACTGACAATATGACATTTCTACCCAAAAGTGGTGGGAAAAAATAGCAAATGAGATTTCACCCCCTGCAACCACTAAAATATTCAAGAACCAGTCCAGAGGACATAGTTTAAAGGGAATTCTTCATGGTGACACCAAGTGTCAAAATTAAATTGATCCCTTACAGAAGAGAGGAGCAGGGAACTAACCCATCTTGGTTCTTTTAATCTGGCACTGATATTGAAAGTGTTGAAAGAAGTTCAACTGCATAGCATATCATCTGCCATCACTGGATTTGACTTGATTGAATGTGAGTTTTAAAACTACTGTATAATAACAGAAACAACAGGAGATATCCAACACAGAGTTTCCTCAAGCTAATGGAAAAATGATATCAAATCATATTAATCAAATTTCATTTGCCTGCCCGCCTCCGAGCTACTGGCAATGATAGATTTAAGCACAATGTAATGATGGGCACATTTAGCAGAGACAATTTCTATGGCAACCACAAATTACTTCACCGTAAACAACACCAACAACAGCATTGAATGCAAGCAAGCTCATTAGAGATGGTTAGATGCACATCTCCAACTGCCGCAAAGCACTATGGGTAAGTGGGGGTGGGGTGGGTATGATGCATTTGCAACACCAAAATCTCATTTATTCCATACAGACAGAATCCAGTGAGAGAATGAAACACAGGAATGAATGATGAGTGGAAGTGCAATGGAGCAATAAGGGAAGAAAGGAAGAAAGAGTGAGAGAACAACAGGAAAGAGTGAGAGAAAGGGAGAGAGAAAGAGAGATGGAGTGATCTGCCTTCTTTCAGAGACAACTCCAATGACAGAGCCATTCTTCATTAGCCAGTCTCTTTACAGTGTATATGTCAACCCTGGCGGCCAGACAACTGCAGGAGTGTGATCATAATTTATCTATTTAGAATGCCGAGGGGAGAAGGCTATGGTGCCGTGCAAAGCTGTTAGCTGAGCATTCCTGCTGTGCTGTGCACTGTAGTGCAGTGACATATTACACTGAATGTGACTATGGAGATAACTGAAGTCAAAAATATACTTCACAGAACAGTATATGGAGATGTAATGTTCCATATAGTAGGCACAAGGCCATTCATCATATGTTGGGGAAATAATGCTGTATAATATGCTAGGAATATGTGTGTGTGTATGCTCTATAAAACAGAGATATACTCCTGTGGTGAATACAACTCCCTTTAACCTTCTCTGCCTTTTTTAGACAATAACTAAAAAATGAATAAAATAAACCATATTTATATAGCATATAAACATGAGTAGAGGAAATAAAAATAATAAAATGAATAAGTATATGTAAATAACATAAATAATCAAGATTAAGTAAGGATGAGTGTTAGATAATAGTTAATATTACCACAGTTCCCAGTAGTGATTTTATTTATTATTTTTTTTGATCAAACTTCAACTCTTAGATATGAAATGGGTGGGAAAAAAGATAAAAGCTGATAAAAGTTAAATAAATTTTACTGGTGGTAAAGAAAATAAATTGTACTGAGTGTGATTTATGTATTAAAATCACATTAATAAAATCACTCTTTCATAAAAAATAACCACTACTGTGTTTGCCTCTGTCATTTCAGTGTGCCACTGATGTATTTTATCATTTGATAGATGACTGGAGAATGTGACAAATACAGGAAAGAGTGATAATCTGAAGACTTGATGCAAGAGGAGTCAAGCAGATTGCTACAAGACTGTACAGTCAGCACACTGAAGTATGTTGTGCAGCAGTAACTGACAGGACAGTACTCTGTTTTTCCTGTAGACCACGGGGTAAAATACCTTTTTACAGTAGGATTAAAGGACTCGATTTAAATGGCCGGTCAGTAACATTTTCTTGCAGATCCACAGGCAGGATGATACATGCCTCAAGTGTGTCCTCGAGGGAATGCATGATCCAGTAAATGCAGTCAGTTCAAAGCCAGCACAGTAGTCAATAAAGGGTTGGCAAAAACAGGCTTGACAGGAGAACGCAAATGAGTAACACTCTATGCTCCCTCAACAATTATCACAGAAGTGCCCTTAAGCAAGACACTTGACCGCCATCTATCCCAGAAGAGCTGCTCAGTGTCCAGCGGTAGAGGACTGTTTGTACTGTAGAGTTCCCAGGTGTGACTCTGTCCCAATTCATAGGCTGGATTCTCTGAAGGACATGGCCACAAACTGGGTCCTTCATAAGACTTAGAAGCCAGGCTGCAGCTTTTAGTGTGGTGCATTCAGGGACCTCTCGCCCCTCATCAAGTCAAATATTTCAGAGTCTATGTAATGATGTTAAATGGCCAACAAAGTGTAAATACCACTAAGTGGGGCAAAATGAATCATACCCCTGTTAACAATATGAGTTAAACAGATGATGGGTGACAAATAGTATCCAAGGTTATGCAGGCATTTATGCCTGGCTGCCATTATTTACACCCTGCAGTGGCTTTTTAATTGGTCTAAATCAAGTGATACCAGTTACCTATAACAATCTGACTGGAAATACCTGGTAAGTGTGACACAGTTTAGTTATGTTTCTCAACTCTACAAGTCTGGAATTGACTGGTGCACAATGAACAATACAATACACCAATTTGTGTCATGGAACCATGCCAAATTGTTTTTTGTTTTGTTTTGTTACATGAGTGTACTCCAAATTCAGGCAAAATAAACTGCCACATATTTCAGGTCTCATCAGCTTATTATGACATATTCAGGCTATAAAACGGCAGGCTTTGAAAGATCCAGTCTCTGGATTGACACTAACTGCATGGTGGAGCACTGCTCAAAAGAGCATGCACAATCAAAGAGCATTCCCTGGATAAATAAGGTTAAAAAATGCCAGTGAACTGATAAATACTTGGGCATTTTCTGAGCTCTTTGCCTCTCCAGCTCTTTAATGGCTCTTTCCATCACAGAGTAATCTTTCCATTTTCTCATTTTCAAATCGATAGGGACTCAGGGAGAATGAAAGGCCTATTTCCTCTCAAATAGGGATAAAGCTTAACCACGCGGGGCCATCTCATGTTTTGTAATCAGGTCAAAAAGACTACAGGACCAGATGAAGTGGCACCAGGTGTAAAGAAAAAGTCAATCTTTGAACTGTAGTACAACAACAAAAGTTATGATGATTTCAGACTGCTAAAAAAAGAAGCCATAGTTGTTTAATGGATATAAATAACATTGTATCATTAGCATAGTGCAATTTTAACAGCAGAGTGGGAGAGAACGGTCAGCTTCAGTGGAAGTAGCAACCCACACAAACTGTTGAAAACAATGGAGCTTGAAAAATGAAAGCAGCGTGGAGCCTGTATGGGAAAGGTACCCTTCACAAACACCCACTCAACAGCATTCTGCTGTGTCTGCGGTGGTTCAGTGCACTGAGGAGAGAGGGGGAGAGGAATGATGGAGCAATGGATGGACTTAGCAAACAATGTTTCTCCTCTCCTCTCCAACAGGAATATCTCCCCTGGTGTCTGACCCAAACACTTAGCTTTGCCTGTAAACAAAGGGCCCCTGACAGACATGTTCAATTAATCGATGCTATTCTCACACATCACCATGCAGTTTTCCAAGCCTTGTTCATAGCCCCAGGGTGCTAGCTCACTCCACCATTACCACAGGGCATGGCTGTACAGCTTTAGACCTCCCCAGCCCCAGAGAGCACCTCACAACACATACAGGACAAGTGATAAAGAACAAATGAAAATTGCTGCAGCAAAAGTAATTCTGAGTCAATCTTACTATTCACTACATTAACTGAGGTTAGCTTTTACAGACTAATCTAGAAAAAAAAAAAAAAAAACTTGTTTATTTCCTCATGCTGGCAGGCATCCAACAGATCATTATTGCTCAAAGAATGAGAGTTAACAAAGGCTATCTGCAAAATGTTTTCCATTAGCATTGAATTTACAGTGCTACCTGTAGGTATTCCAATTTCAATATATTATTAGTATTCAGGATGCACATTAGCCTTTGGGCAATTGCAAATATTAGCATTCAAGATTTTGCTAACAAGTTCATCCAGCATGCAGGCAAATGCAAGCCTGAGCTAGATTTGAGGCTCAGCTATCATTAGCATGCAGATGGTAGTGGGACTTCATGGTGGCGATGGAGGAGGGTGTAGGCTAAGTGATTAGCAGGAAGAGCTCTTACTTCACATGCAGGATCAGTATTGGGCTCTGTCACAGCGTTAAAAGGCTAATGAAACAGAGCCCAGGTGAGGGAAAAGGAATAAGCAGAGGTGAGGCAGGAACGCAGAGCGGGGGTCATTGTGATCGGCACGCAGAGCCGTGATCACACACTTTTATGATGCGGGTCTCCCGGTCCCACTCACACTTAATTCATGCAGAGATGCACAAACACTCTGCTCTGTATTTTTGGTTTCATGCAGGTACGGGCATATGGACACACAGTTCACTTCAATTATGTAAAAAGTAATCACAGATTCACGTACACAACCACACAGATATCTCAGGGGGTTGCGGCATTTTGGCAGTAACCAGCCTGTTTACGAGTGGATATTCCAAGGTCCCTGTGATTAAAACAGCTCCAAAGCACTCCTGACACTCCATTACCCAGCATGCTCCGGGTGAGGCAGGATTGTACATATTGATTTCATGCCTCATTAGACTTCCTGTCTAACAATGTCATTGTTCTTCCTGCTTCTACAGGATTCTGCATCGTTCAGAAATGACCAGGTATAATTCTGGGAGGAGAAGGTGGACACATAACAAATGAAGACATTTAATACAGAGTCTGGGTTTGTCGGAGAATCATGGGGGAAACCTTGGCAGGCGGCAGACTTTTGACCCAGTTTTCATTTTTTTGCTGTTGCTATTGACATACTGTCCCTGCCCCAGGCAGAGCATAATTTTTCAAAACAAATTGTCAGTACTGAGAAAGTTTTTCTACATTATTTGCCTTCAGTTTTATGACTTAAGTGACCCCAGTAAAATAGATTTTTCCATCACTTTGTTTTCAAACTATTCTTGATTTTCTAGCTCCTAAACAACTAATTTATTAAAAAAATAAATATATAATGCCCTTCAGTTGCATGGAGGAGGCAAGTTCTCATTGTTCTAAGTAAACAGCACACTCTTGCAAACTAGACCATGTTCAATTGTTGTGGACAGTTACATTTTTAGATAAGGCAGATCGCTTCATTTTGAGACAACTAATTAAAATTAATTGGCATTGGCAGCAGACAGTTTACAACAACAAACGCAATGGAAATGGTGTATGCACTGGTAAAAAGGTTGACTGCAGTCATTACTCAGATCATACAGTAAGGAATCAATACCAAGTATATTCATTGACTTAGGGGAATTCCCACTAGGTGTGCAAGAGCTGCTCCTGTCCTGACTGCTGACGGAGGAAGCACCTGCAGCTGCAATATAAAAGGGGCAAAGAGCATGTTCTGCAACTGGATTTTTTTTAATTACTGGCACAAACTGAAGTTGAAGGAGTGCCTTTTTCTCAAAAGCTGTCTATTGTTAACACACCCCTACTTTTCATCAGCTTTGTTTTTACTTTATGATTGTTTATTCTAGATAATTTTTTTTTTCCCCTTCTTTCTCTCTTTCTTTGTTTTGGGCTTCACAGCAGACTATTTGTATTGGATCATTTATCCCTGCCACAGAGAGTGTACAAACAGGATTGTACTGTGATTCCACTTTCACTGATTGACCTTCAAACGGTAATTGGCAAGTCTGGTTTGGTAGTTGTCTCAGAGTGCTGGGTATTGGACGGCTGCCACTGAAACTCAGCTCTCTCCTTTCACTCTCTCATGCCCTCTCTTACTCTTTTTAATTTCATCTTTCTCATTTAATTTATCTAGCAAGCAATAACATTCTCCAAATTTACCCTCCACCTATGCCCTCTGTACTTTTCCCTCTCTCATCCTCTTACTGTTTCTCACCCACCTTCTCTCACTCACTGACACACACACACACACACACACACACACACTTTGCATGATTTCCATGTTTCACCTCCTCTCTCTTGCTCATTCTCTATTCTTGCTTTCTCTCTCTCTTTGGCCCAAAGCGTGACAGCTGCAGTAACATGTAGCCTGCCAGCTGCCAGTTATGATGATGGTGACAGTACGGTGGGGGTGCTGGCTGGGTGATGTTGACTAAATGGAACATTGCAGCACCACTGGCGGACGCAAACTCCAGCGTGTGCACGCACTAAACTGCACGCACAACAACAGTGCCGAAGACGACAACAGCCTTCGGGCCTGCTAATAATTCTTCCCTTGCCACGGCACTTCTGAGCCAGGGTGAGGCAGCTGAACACCACCCTTTTCTGCCCCAGTCTCCCACAGATGCTTTCTCGATGAGTAAATGGCAAGGGGATACTGCTATTGGGACATACCTCCTACTCACCCTTGCATATAAATCATCATCTTGGCAGCTTTTAGTTAAATTTAAAAGCCATAACTCATCATCAGGAATAGGTCTCTTACATTAAAAAAAAAACTGCACCTATCATTTGTGAGTGACTTGTGTTTTGAGGGCAGAACACACTGCCAGACTGGATGGCACATGAACTAGTTTTGTACTGAATGAATGACTGAAAGGCACCTCCAGGTAAACTGCTTCACTGCAGTACAACAGGTCTGGGTTCACACTGTAATCAGATAGATGTGTCGGTCTGTGTGCACATGGTTGTGCAAAAAGCATCCATGTTTCCCATTCTTTCCTAATGAGAGTGTTCACTGGCAGAGCTGGGCAATTTCTTCCTCACTGCTGAGTGATTTCTACCTAAAAGATTACCATTATCTGTCTTGCACACTTTTGCACACAGACACACAGAGGCAGGAGAGGAAGCACAGGCCATACTGCATATACGTACTGCATGCACAGACGATCATGTACTGTACATACAGTGCATAATGTGCAATTAGTCTGCTCACACTCACACACACAGTATACACACACAGAATCCAGCGTGTATGCCCCCCTGGCTAAATGATCTGTTCCCAGACTGGCACAGCGAAAGAGACAAATGTTGAAGGACGCTGAGGACACACACAGAGTGAACGAGGCACCAAACCCAATTTTCAGCCCAGAAACCACTGGCAGAAGGAATGGTGTATCAGTTCAAAGCACAAAACACTTTGAACCTGTGCACCCACTCTCTGATGTGTTGTTAAAGTTCTGACTGCGAGGTGGAATGGCAGCGTCATCTCAAAGTCGACCGCTGCCACAGCAGAAAGATGTCAAAAGAAAGGTTTACTCAATACTGCTACATGGAACCCGTTACAATTTTCTCTGGCTTTGGCATAAATTGAATGCTTACATGGTCTTCCTTGCCACACACATTTAGGGTTACACAAATATATGAAACCTTTTCAAATCATTATTGATGACCAGAAAATAATTTCCCCCGTTTCTGACATGTCACAATTTCAGAAGTCATAAGGTATTTTTATCAGCTGCTGTATCTGATAGTTGTGGGTGTGCAGGGGAGGATTCATTTCTTCCCTATCATTCTGACTCTGACACTGTGTTAATTTATACCAGCTGCAAAACACAGCTGTCAACCCCAGCAATAGACAGGGTATCAATAAAGGGGAGAGAACAGGAGAGGCAGAGATGGACGGCAAGTCGGAGCAGCAGAGAAATCTATTAGGATACACACATACAAAAAAGACACGCGCGCTTACACAAATTTACTTTCAGAGTAAGCTGTAACTGACATACAGACACCTACACGAAATCACTTTTAAAACAACTTCGATACGTGTTGGAGGGAGTCAGAGTGTAGAAAATATGCACGGACAATGACTCGAGCAGTAGTCAAGCTTAGTGAGAGCATATTAGCAAAAAGAAAGTTTTCAGCTCACTCGAAAGGCCAATGAAGTGCACTCAAACTCCAGCAAAGAAAAGAAGTCTGGAGAATAACGGACAGTCTAGAGGATAGAATACATTACCCTCTCAGCTCTGAAAGAGACCTTGCTCCATTCGAACACGCACGCCGAAAGCCTCCAAGAGTTGTGAACCCTTGATAACTTAAGTGGTTTATGGACACTTTGAGCTCACATGCAACAAACTCAATGCAGGATTAACACAATGTAGTTCAACAACATACAGGAAGGGCAGCTGTTTTTTTTATTTTTTGTAGACGCAATGGTGACAATGATGATGGCCACAATTACAGCTCTGACAATGACCCTGAAAATACTGCTGGTGATTGACAATTATCATATTACAAATGACAAAAATTATGCAACATTAAGGATTAAAGGCAGTGGGATTTTTTGGACCATATAAATCACTTGTATACTTATAAATGAGGACTGAGTTTCAGACATTACTAAAACACACACACACACACAAACGCACATAGGGCAAGAGTCATACTTGTAGATGGGTTACCCTAACTTTTACTACGTGGTAAATCTCAAAATCGTTACGTGTCTGAGAGATTATCTCATTTGTTTTCCATACTTTTCCTACATGCCTTTGAAGAATTGCTGAAACATAGGGGATTTGTCTCCGCAAAATGTCTCAAGTTGAAAAAAAGAGCTATTAATGTAACAATATCAAACATTTAAAAAGCGCTTGCATGCATTATCACAGGTGGGAGTCTATAGGAAAAGAAAAAGAAAATTCATCGTCCAGCACTCAAAAATGTAAAGAGTAATGGAAACAGTCAGAACTCTCTACAGAAATAATAACTAAAGTCTAATAACAGCACAAGATAATTACATAACCAACATGAAAGGCAGATCTCATTTCATTTTATTTAAAAGACAGCGTCCAAACATAAAACGTTCTGGTCCTGTCTGAAGTCAAGCAGCAAGCAGTATCTAACAGTGGAATTTTTTAAACACCCTAAAAATATTCTTCTTTCAAAAGATTTTTTTTTTCAATGACTACTCAATAATTTAACATCATTTTTTACCCCGCAGCCTTTGTTGTCTCTCTTCCTCTTTTGTTTTTCTGGTTCTAAAGGGTGCATAATTGTTTACCAACCCATAACACCAAATGGCCTTAATCTATCAATTACAGAGTGTAATTTGAAAACAATACACTGGCTAGATGCTAAAATGTGGAGATGAAGAATACAAAGCATCACCTCGTTTAAGCCAGAGTATTTTTTCTCTGGAAAGATTATCTGGCTGCTGGGTGTTTAGAACAGCAAACAGCTTTCATTAAATTCATTATAGCTGGAATCATTAAAGTATCACAGTATCAGTCAGGGATAAAACATGAGAAAACATGCAGATTATAATTTAGAAACAAACAAGGTTGAATTATCAGGGCTTATTCCGGAAACAGCGCAGGACATTAACTCCAGCTAAATAAAAATATGCAGAAAACTGATAGATTGTGGAGCAAATCAGCACTGGTTAAATTGGTCTCTGTGGAGCTCTCCTAAGGCAAGTTTGAGACATGATGCAACATAGTGCAAAGCATCTTGAGAAACTCAAATGGCTCCAACTGTAGCAGTAGAGGAGTCGTTAAATTGTGAAAAAAGTGAAAATGTAACAAGAGAGGTAGCCAGCTGACATCCATCTGAGAATGTGGAGATTTGGCATGAAGCACATCTCCTTTTCAGCTTTCTAACAGACAGGCATTCAATTTAGAGTTGGGCCAATAGATAGTGTCAAGTGATGCCACACCCTGATCTGATCTGATCAAAAGTAGCTGTGGACCTCATGTGCTCCAGAGGAGACACCTTCAGCAACCCCAGGCTGACAGAGAGAATTAGCAGTGATAATGACTGTAATACATGGATAACTGGTCATTTCAAGCTCCAGACCTGTTGTTACAAGCAGGCCCATGGACCGCAAGTTAACATGCCACTAGGTGTTTTTCTGCAAAAATACAGAATCAACAGATGTGCAGAGAAGAGAATGAATCTCTGCTGTCCTCTAGGACACGCTGACTCATTTTACTGGAATCCATTCTAATTAATTCAATTCTAATCCAGTGAGTTTTAAAATACTTACTGGCCACTCCAGCTATAAAGGGAGAACACTCATTTCTCCAGTTGGAACACATTAAAAAGAAGAACTGAGAACTGAGATAATCATGAAAATGTTCAGGTCTATCATATGGAATATGAATCAGCCTTGGATTTCAACAAAGTGATGGATATTTTTATGCAGAGGAAGGGGGAGAAAAAGCTTGCTGGTTTAAGAAAAGACACGGGATATGTGTAATTTAAGTCGGCATTCAGAAGTATCAACTTGCTGCTATCACCTCAGCTATACTTAAGGTCCATAAGTCCACAAAGACAGCAGCAAGTAAGTAAGTAATCTCAAAGTTTTAATAAACCAATGAGTGGTGTCACAAACTACTCCCCATTTCTAATTTCTAATTCTAATTTCTAATTTCTAATAATTCTTGAAATCCTTCAACAACTTCCAGGGCAAAGCACGTACAAAGACACACACATGCACAAGCAGACAGATGGTGTCTAGTAAATGAAATATAACCTATGTGTGTATCCTCATATGTGTATCCTCGATGGGACGCCACAGTGGAGAGAGGTGTGTGTAAGGCATGATGATGTGCCGCAACGGGAGTGGGCCTGCTGGGTTGCTGAAGCAAACTGGCGCATTTGCAGTCAGAGCCCCAAGGCTCTGATACAACCTGCCTGAGGAAATCCTTCCTGGCTGATTCAGTGACACCTCTTAAATCCCATCTTTTATCAGTGAGCTTATTCTGATTTCATTTGAGTTTTTACTTTATTTGTCTTTTTATTCTGTATTAATCCCCTTTTCATAGTTTATTTCATCTTACATCACTGACATCACTTTATTTTTTATCACATAATTTTGGTTTATGTTGCTACTCTGCTGCAGCAGTAAAGGAAGTAAAGACATTATCATAGAATAATATTAGTAGTAATATTATTTTTTGTTGTAGTAGCAGCAGTAGTAGTTGTAGTATTGTAGTATATAATGTGCAATCACACACACACACACACCAGACAGACATACACACATGTACAGAGGATGTCACTGTGAGGGAGAGTATGGCATCTAGAATTAAAACCCTTTACACTAATACATCACACACATACATGATGCACTTGCAAATGCATGCTATGACATGTATCTGTAGTGCACACAAAAAGCCACAAATCCTGGACTGAGTAAAAATGAAACATCAATGTTCTGTAATTAAAATGTGTTGACATATTAAAATTATCATATCATAACACACATCTGTGTTGTCCACACCATCAGTTATTATGTGCAGACATCAATGTGCATCTGGTGTGGTTATGTATTATTTATGAAATACCATGAGGTTGTGCAAACAGACCTGCTGAAGGCAAGTATATCACATATATTCACATAACCTTATCTACAAGTAACATAAAAAATGCAATAAATCAATGCAATAAATGTACACACAGTCCAAATGAGAGTGAATGCTATTTGTGGACAAACATCAGCTTGCCTGCTCCTCTACTACTGTTATGTTTATTATCAATTTCAAGTAGTTGTTTCTGAGAGATTACTTATGCAGGGAAGGGGTTTTCGGCATGTGAATGCTATTAAGTAGTTACTGTTGAACCAACCATATTTGGTAACTATCCAGTACAGCCACTGTCTTCTACTGCTGGCCACTAATCAGCTCCAGTGGAGCATCTGAAAGGCAAATACATTGCTCAAGGATACATTGGCAAGCTTGTCTTATTTCTCTCCCCACTGCCAGACACTGAGGTGAGCAGCAGATTTAGACTTACTCCACTTGGTACATAATGTACCCCTGTTGCATCATACATATCTCCAAAGAGAAAAAAGGAGAATGGACTCCGTAGTGCATTTCTTTAAACAGTATGTAAAAATGTTTTGGTGAAAGAAAAGGATGAAAACCTCCACAGCAAGAGAGTTAAGTATACACCTGTGGTTATTTTTTTAAACCCACTACCTTGGATCAGTGTTGCATTAGTATGGTGTGGATCAGTAAAGCTGCATGGATTTGACTAAATCAGGTATATTTCAAGGAATCAGTAATGGGAGAGCACTGAGACATTTTCAGATGGGGAAACCATACATTCCAGCATTCATTCAGGCCTTTTTCTCCTACGGTGCTGCTATGTAGAGCTGATTAAGATAGGTGTTACAAAGGTGTTTCTTTTTCCTTCCAATGACTGAACAAGGAACTCATTTTACATTTTCAAAACATTTTCTCCTCAGGGGAGGAGCTTTTAGAGCTACAGCTCTGCAGAAGAAAATAAGACCTCAACAATGGCAATTTCTATGACGTATTTCCTTTTGGGTTTCCTTTTTGGTTCTGTAAGTTTGCTCTCCCAACAGGAGGGTGGAGTTGCAAGTTCAAACCTGGTCCGGTGCATGGATCTGACAAAATCCTGCTCGCTTCACTGATTATTGATGTGAGAGCACTGAGAGCTTCTCTGGTGTAGAAAAACAAAACACAAATGAATGCCATTTGCAAGGAGGAAAAAAAAAGCTGAAATTGCCATCAGCACTTGTACTTCATTTGGTTGTAGAGAGAGTTGTAGAGTCAATGTAGCTAGGCAAAATGATAAGTCTATGGTATATTACATTTGCTGATCAGCTAAATCCAAATGAAATAGCATTGCATTACACAAAGGAATAAGTCCAAGGCTAAACGCAATTAGTGTGAACCTGAGGTTTTTTCCAAAGGGACTTGCATCATCCCGTTTGCCCCTCCCTTCTCTATGTCCTCTTGTCCTTCCCTCTTTCTAATTCTTCCCGCTAACCTGAAACCAGGCCTGCCTGTCCTCGTGCAGGACTGCAGCTACCTTCAAATGCCCCACATCAAGTAATTGCCTTGATTTTAATGACTTTTTCAATTATGCCTTCTTGGCTACAGCTCTCGGCCCGTAATCTCCATCATTTCCATCCATTACACTCTCGCATTCCCTTGGCAGCAATCAATCTTTGCTTTCTTTTAAACACTTTAAAAGAGCAGAGTGCCTTTTTCCCTGAATAACAGCGACAACCTCCTGACCCGCCTCATTGCGAGCTGTTCGAGGGCTATGAGGGGAAAGAAGTGGAAAGAGCAAGAAAAAGAGAGGCAACCAAAGGCAGAAAATATGCCTTTCTTGTCAAAGTAAACACAATACAGGTTTGACACATGTACATGAGAGAGTTCCTACCTGCTCTTTGACAGAGGCAAGGATGGAAGAGGTCGTCTCTGTCTCAGATCTGTCTCCATTGGAGGCTGGCATCACAGGGGGAACCATGGCCCCCTTCTCCTGCTCTGCAGGCTGCTCTGGCACCGGCATTGCTAATATTAACACAAACAAATAGGAAGCATTAGCATTAAGTACTGAAGAAAAAGAAGCCTGTAAAAATGCCTCATATCAATGTCAATCCAGTTTTAAAGCCTACAGTAAGCCAAGACATCTGCTTTGTTAGAGGCCACCTTGCATTATGCCAGATTATCCAATTACATTTGATTTGATTTGACGTAGCAAAATTGCAGCAACAATGCAGGATTTCAAAGGCTGTTGGAAGATGTTGGAAGAGCAACATGTTTTAAAGCAGCAAGTACAGTTAATCTATGTTTGTATGCAAGTTACTAACAAAAAACACAAACAGAAAAAAATACAAATGTTTGTGTTGCATTGCTTATTTCTGATTAGATATGAATTTGAATTATGAAAAACCTTTTTCACATTGAGGAATCTGCAGATACAAATAACAGCATTTATCAACACACCTGAAATGACATGGTACTGGTTATCAGACTATGAGACAGACGAGGTAGACACGTGAGGGAAAGATACTGCAAGAGATGTAAGAGACAGGTGCATATGATATTCTAAATAAGAGAGGGAGTAAGCAAATGTAGTTAATTGCTCAGTAAAGCTTGAAGTTTGGCCCGCTGATTTGGCCTGCATATCAACACGGTCAACAGCTGACACATGGAGGAATTTAAAATATTTCAAAATCCTTGGTCCTGAGGTGCCAATTGGCATCAAACTTTTTGTTCCTGTGCAGAGTTCATTATTTAGACAATCTGTCAATCTGAACACAGACATGATACACATATTTTAACACTTGACAAGGTTATTATCGCTAATGTGACCAGCAAAGTAATGTCCATAAATCTGCTAGGTAATTGCAGGAAAAATAATGGCTTAAAACTCTTTGGTATCAAAGTAATGACAATTATCTGTACACAGCTAATAGCCAATGTAGTATACGTTTTAGGGCTGAATGATTTTAGGAACATATCTGACTGCTTTAACATTACTTGAACTTACTGTAACTTCACATTCATCATACTGCAGTGATTCCCATGGGATGAGGCGGCGACTTGTCCATACAGTTACATAGGGACGGGAGGAATAGGGCTAGCATCCCTGTCAGTACATAGATAATTTGGTTTGACTGTCGTACGTTTGTGGTCGACATCTGTCCATTTATGATTTTACATAGACTTACAACTTTTCTACAGCTTTTCTCGCACTTAACGTAACGAACTGTCAACTTGACTCCTCGGGGGCTCCTCCGCTCCGCGTGTAAGTGTCGGAACACATGCGCAACCACCATTTTTCGCACCACGAGCTTCACTACACGTGTTTCTCGTTAGTGAGTGTTTATACAGTCGCTTTGACTGGGGTCACCTCTGATTGGTGAGCATGACTGGGGACGTCGATGCGACGTGATCAACCACTGGGTCCGTGTCAGAAGTCAAAATCTGATAAATCGTTCACTGATACTTTTCATGGTGCCAGTTGGCCAACATAGGAACAAATATGCTATTAGCTTAAAAAAAGAAAAAGAAAGAAAGAAAGCCGCATAAAGAATTGATGAACAGTTAATAACATGATTTGTATTTGTTGCAATGCTGTTATGATATGCTGCCTTTTATGTAATGGAAAATAGTGCTGTTATATATAAACTGTGCTTGAATGGTCTAAAAAAAGAAGAAGCTGTAAATACAAATTGTAAAGTTACATTTTACCAATAGGCCAATTTAATATCAGATGGAACCAATCCCCAAAACATGCCCCACCACCCTGAGTCTACAATTCTATGGATACAGTGGATGCTTGTGGAATGAGTACCAAAGCCTGGACTCTATTTACAAACACCAATTAGTCTCCAATATACCCACTCACGCAGACACAGGTCACACTTCACACCTGCATCACTGCCAGTATGTCAAGTCACAAATGGGGATCCTTGTAGACTCGTTAAAATGTGATGCCCCGCTTATCATGATTTTAATTACTTTATTCAGGATACAGGAAAGTGGCGTGTGTCTCTAACTGACAGTTCATTTCAAAGAGATGAGTCTCTTTCACACATTATTCACTTCAATACATAATGTTTGGGTCTTCGACCTTCATCAAATACCACCTCGCCGACTGTAACAAATTAACATCAGTCTTGCATGGATAGATCTGTCTTTTCTCTTTGCTGCACTTCATCATAAGGTCTGGGTACACTGGAAGCACTAACAGATGCATCATTTGACACTTTTAAATTGAGCCATCTATAATGGCAGGCACCAGCATTGCCTGCCTTTATTGATGGCTCAGGCACCAGTGTGTTAAGTACTACGCTGACACTAGAATCTCATTTTCAGCTCCATGCCAAGATGTATTTCTTATATTTTACATTGTATATGTAAATGCTAAACAATTATCTGATATATGCTTATTTATTAAATGAATTATTTCTTTTTCATATACGACAAAGTGACATTGATGCATTGATGCTCTATCAACTGATATTTAATTGTGTGTGACTTGACCACCTGTAGGTTAATCCTAGATGAGAAAGTGACTGAAACCATACAGATTGTCTTTCTGCCTAAAATATACTGCAAGTCGAGGGTCACTGCAGCTCCAGAAACCTTGTTAACCCCATTAGCCCAGTAAGTCATTGTTCATAGTCCTAAACTGAAACAAATTTGCTCTGAAATGACACTTAACACTCAAGCACTAGCTGAAAATAAGTGGTTTAGTGGTAATTAAGGTTAAGATTTTTTTTAAAGGTCTTTAAAAGGTCCAATTTTTTCCTGCCTACATCCTTTTACTATTGTGCAAGCTGCACATACTGTGCAGAATGTCTCACAAAAAAGCGTGTTGCATGCTGATTGTGATTTAGAAACACAGGTGGGGAAAATAACACAGAATTTCACCCTACTACTGTAACATTACTTGGACTTGTTTCAAATCATCAATTAAAAAAAAAACCCTGTGCCTCCGTCCTGTCTGAGCTAAGGGCCTACAGAGAGAGAGAGAGATAAAGAGTCTGAGAAACCAGGAAATTGGTCTGCGAGTTTTAGTCAGACGGACCATAGGGACAGGATTTTGTCAATACAGCAGCCCCAACTTCAGTAAAAGACTAAATAATGAACTGATTGAGTGTGGAATTTGATCATTTGAGTCTCTTACTTTACAATTTACTGCTAGTTTCAAGCCTTCACTTTTAACATTTGATACACAGATCCAAATCTGTCCCAGCTTTGGTTAAACTCACATATTCTATATTCACACACTGGTGCATATAGCCTGCATTTAGAGAGCTAATCAGACAGACATTGAGGGTAAGTGAGCCATTAGCATCAAGCAAGTCACTCAGCTTACACAGAGAGTTAACAAGTCAGCGAGGATCCAGACAGCCTGCAAATCAAACATCCAGTCAGTCTATCAGCAAGTCAGCTAGCCAGCAGACAGACTGTAGGCCAGACAGGGTGGTGTTGGTAAATAAAAGATGCTAGCGAGATGGCCTGCATATGGTTATTTTCACTCTCACTGACAAACACCACTTCTGTGTCTGGCATCTCCCCTCCTGAGTGGAGATGAGTCACCATAGTTTGGCTCCTGAGCAACCAGAACCCCAGCAAAGACCATATTACACCATCTGGCTGACTGCCGCATTTCTCTTGAATGAGACAGCCAAATGTGCAAGTCAGTGGGCAGAGGAAAGACTCACCTCACTTTCTTTGCGGGAGTCCCGCAGTTGTTTTCTACAGTAAACACCTCTGGCGATGAACCGGAGCCCTGACCCGCCGCAGCGGAATGAACCTATGTAAACATCAATAATTTAATCTATGATACCTTGGCAATAGTGTTGTGCTGTGGTTGTTTGGCTTTGGTTCCACAAGCAATCCAGTTACATCTGTAGCACTAAAGCCTATTGTATTTTGAAATAGGCATGATAGACCTTTCTCATGGTGTGACTAATAACATTAATGATGGCTTCATTCAGTTTAGCTGTGCCAGTAAGCCATGTCAGTGTGCCAGCTTGCATAATACCACAGCCCTGGAATTGGCATACCTGTATGAAATATATCCATTATTAGTTACACCAGTTTTGATGAATGTCTGTACTCAGTGGCTGTGTGTGTTTTTTAGTACTTTTAGAAAAAACTGCAAATCTTAACTGCTTCATTATTCCCTTCAGCCAAGTGGCTGTTTTGCATTTACTGACACTGGGAAACAGTGCTTTGTGGCACTGAGTCAATATTCACAATATTTAGAAAACTGACTACAAGTGAAAAATACAACTGTATTCAGCAAGCGAAGCAAGGTTCTGAATGATTTTGATAAGTGCATTTTCTTCTAGACTGACTCATCTGAATCACTAAAAGAAAAAGAAAATCCGAATCCACACCCAACACAAATGCAATTTTTTAGCCTCTGCATACAACAATACACATCATTGTGAGCCATTTATTTTCTGAGGAAGCCAGTGATCACGTATAGAGAAGGCATAAACCCTTTGTGATTATTGTCCGGGCAGGTGCTCTGTTCAGAAAAATTGCAAAGTTGGCTCACTGTAAATTGGCTGCTGCAGAGTTAATCCACAGCACACAACACATCCACCATCAAATGTCACAATACTCCACCACCCCAATATTCTTCTCAGGCTATTGTCAGCAGGCACAGTTGAGCTGCTATTGAATAGATGTGTTACATCCTGCAAGGCACAATGTAAAGGGAACCTCAGTTTAGACAGGGCTTTTGTAGCTCTGGGGACGTATTTAATTGTAGCGCATTCTGGCTGATATGAGTTGTGCATGGCTTCCCGTTGAACTGAGCAGGAATGATGGCCTGACATTTCATTTGGCTTAGGCCTAGATAAGACACAAAAAGCTCAGACAAAGCCTCCTGTTTTTGACAGCATGGTAGAGAATCTAGCATTTAGTAGACTTCCTGGAAGTGTAAGTGTAAACAACAAAAGAAAAACTCCCAACAGAGAGAAAAAAAAACACTGCACATCACAGTTTGAAGTTTTACTACAACTAATTTTCTCACCAATTTACAGTCTGCAAAGGAGACAGCCAAACAAACAGTAAAGGAACTACTGCATCTTACCCTGTATCCCTTGTATATGTCTGCTTATCAAGCATTAAAACATGTAAACAATATTGCAACAATGTACAGTGGCGCATTTGTGCCAGAGCATGGTGTGTGTGTCGGGAGCAAGACTGTATCATCAGAGAGTGGTGGTTAGGTTTAGGCAATTAAAGCACTTTGGTTATGGTTAAGGACTTTTTCTGTATCAAACCAGGTCACAATCTTTCCCCAGCATTAACCAAAGTGCTACCAGTGAGTGGACGTAATTATATAGTCACAATAAGTGGATATTGTGGGATCCAAGATTGGATAATCAATGAACATTTTTACCAGTTCTTATCCTTTTTACAGTTTTTAACCATGTTGGCTGGAGCCTATACCAGCTGGCTGAGTACACCCTGGACAGGTAGCCAGTCTAACAGTCTAACATACAGACAAACAACACATTCACACCTATGGGCAATTTAGAGTCACCAGTCCCCAGAACTGACAATTCAACTGCACCAATCTCTGAATCATGAAAGCATGAATACAGCATAAAAATGTTGCAAATATACACATTACTGATAAAACCTACATGTATAGGCTATTTTATGACCACAACACATTCTGACAAAGCCATCATAAATACAGATTAGCCACCGCAGAGTATGATATATCACATTTAAAATGAGTGCTCACAGAGAAGTTGTCTTCCTAATACATCTGTTGCGGTACTGTGTTAACCATGTTTAATAGATCGTTGACTAAATGATTATTTATCTGGTGCTGTCCCCACGCGATGTGAAATATGATGAGACGATGCACAAGCTGCTTTGGGTCTCTTCTGTACGTCAACATAGAGTAGGGATGAGGGAGCAGCTTTGCAACACCTGACAGTAGAAGAGAATGCAGCATGATGGATTTTAGGAGGCTAGGGCAGAGTCGACGTATACTGCTCACTGCAACTACACCACAGAGGAGAGGTATGACACTTTGAAGTGCTGTATTTGTTGTATAAGGGTGACTGGGGCTATTGTGTTGATCTACAGGTATGTGCTGTCAGTCTTTTCTTCTGTATTTTTTCACTCAACTTATTACCATTTGCATGTGTATAATTTCCCATGTTGCATTCTTCAGTATTTCTCAAGAGCAATTTGAAAACAGCTCAAGTTAAATCACATTAAAAATCATCTTGGTAATTGCACCATGGGATATATGCTGTGTGAAGTGTTGATTTTACTGCTATGCATTTTAAATGTGTGTTGACTGAGCACATCAGTAAGCATTGTCTTTCCATTAGAGAACATTAGATCCTTAGGTTGCCAATGAAAATATGTAATATGCTGTAAGTGAAATTAATTAGGATCCTAAAAAATATGCTTAATTTTTGTTCGTAAATTAGGTGTAAAATCCAATCAGCCCATTGATTATGTTAAATGCAGTAATACTGGTTGAGGGTTTGGAGTCTAGACAGAGAGTTTCGAACAGTGAAGCAAGTAAGATTAAAGGCTTAAATGACAGACATTTCATCACCCATTTTCAAGGTTTTAAATCTGATTATTCGCGACTATTAAAATTGGACATTTGGTCCACTTGGTCATTCCTGTCTGCTTGCAGCTGAAAAATTTACTTTTGCTCCACACACAGGCTAAAACACATGCATGAGCGTACAAAACATAGAGGTTACTCACACCATGAGTTGGAGGATTTGGCAAGATGGGCACCCCCGACCCATGCTCAAACTATGACCTGACAGGCTTTCAGACGTGTTCCCTTCCAGCAGAACACACCTTACATGAACACATGCATAAACACACAAACACAAACAAACATACACACCTCTGCATTCCTGTGAGGAGTCCTTTCCTTTACACTGGTTTGATTGCCTGGCCAGCAGTTTGCAGCTATTGCTTTGCTTGCAATACACAATGCTAATGGGTTCAGCATTAATCATAATACATTCTTTTATAGAAACTACAGGTTTAATTTTCTTATTTTTAGAGAATGCAGCTCTCAATTTCTTTTCATACTGCCAGCATTGTGGTCTTCAGAAAATACACTAAGGTTAGGCATTCAGTCTCCTGTTCCATCCGTAAGTCAGGACCCAAGCATTGCGTGTTCAGGAAGCCATTGTCCTCACCACATTTGAGTGGGTGGCCCCTCTAAGGAATCAAAAGCGTGCTTCTTCCTGTCACATGAAACGACAATGCTGAAATATTTACAAAGCTTTGAAATGCACTCTCGGTTGGAAAGAATTGTGTGATGGCTATACAAAAAGAAGGGTTTACTGGGGATGTGAAATGATATTAGATAGAGCTTGAATCCTCCTGAAAATCTCTGCTAACTCAATTTTTTCATGGAGGACATTTTGACATGGCACAGAATAAGAAGCACAGGCGTAAGTAATAAAATGATGGCTGAATTCCAGTTTTGCCGCTTCAGTTTCAGGGCCTTGGTATTGTGTATGCTGGCACAATGTCACACTATTGTGGCTTACTGGGACACAGCATAGAGCTTGTTAATATTAGTGGTAACACCTGTGTTTTTTCCTACTGTGACAAGTCAAAATATCTGCTGTGAAACAGGACAGTGTGAAAATTGTCTCACCTTCTCTAAACCAAGGGGATATATTGACCAGCAGCAATTGGGTTACACAGGCTAGACAGCACTGTAGATCAATGGAGAGCGTGACAGGAGTTAGCCAATCCTCATTTTTTACTGGCATATGAGAAAGTTGCAATTCCCTATTTTATTAATCCATCTTACCTTACTTTCTGTCCTGCTGTTTAAAATTATTTAAAAAGTCAACATGTGATGATTTAACCAAAATATATCTACATGAAATATTACTGGCTGTGGCAAGTGGCAAGTATTTTAAACAAATATTTATAATGCACAATAAACACTTGACTTTGCATCCACACCTACTGTAAGTCTAATACACACAATGCAAGCTGGCATTCATTTAGAACCAGCAAAAAATAAATTCAACATTCCTTTAATGGTCACTGATATAGCCTCCTACCTGCATGTGCACAAATGACACAGCATGGTGGAATGACTGATATGACCCAGCACAACTTCCCTCTAACCTCAAGACCATACTCAAATTTTGACTGGCTAATGCAATCCCAACCACTGCAACCTTCAACATTAGAGTCATGCATCTATTTCTTGTTTCTAAGAGGTTCTCCTAACATTGGCAGGCTTGCTCAAAGTCAGCCAGCTGACCCAGAGTATTTACTGATCCGCCTCCATGGAGCTCCATTGGTGCTGGTCTGTAGTAATGTTTGGGGGGGTGGTACATGTCAAAGAAACATCCAGATCAATGTCAGAACTCAAGATTTCCGAGCAGAAAATTGTATTGTAATGAGATGATCAATGTTATTTACTTCACTTGCAAGTGACTTTAATGCTGTGAAACTGTGCAATGCAACATACAAATAACGAAGGAGGAGATAATCCCACATGGCCTTTAAGTACACACCACATTGATCTCTTTAACAGCACCACAGATACAGTCAATACAGGCATTACATGCTCCATTATATTTCCTCTGGATCTTAACAGATTCTTTGAGTTATGTAGTATCATGCACTGCTTTCAAAGTCAATGTCTTACCATTAAAACCGAGGGAATCAAGATTTGATAAATTGGTACCTTATTATATTTCTACTAGATCTGCATATTGAAAAAAAAAACAGAAATCTGGCGGCATAAATTGAAAATGAACAACTGTACTAAATCACCCCATATATTACAACCCTTTTACACAATAACACACACATTAACTTGAACTGTGGGGCTAGGTTGGTGGACATAACAGTATGCTTTATAAAGTCCCAAACTTTGGATTGAAATATTTGCACCTTATTTTATTAAAATTAGCTGGGGTGAAAAATAATAGTCTGTCTCTGACAGTATCCTGAGGGACTGTTTTGAAAATGAAATACCTACTCAGCACACTCTTGCGCTAACAGCGTAAAGCATCACACTCCCATCATCTTTACACTGGGCTTCAAAGACTAATTCTGTCATAGGAAATACTTGACATTATTACACAAATAACATGATCTATGATTATAATCACCCGTGTTCATTATTCTTTTAATTTTCAGAGTAACAGTCTTCTCCATCTGTTCTTTGTGTAAATATTCCCTGCATTCACAGATAATGCCAATGACCTGACATCACATTATCACTTTTTGTATTCAGGTGTGAGTTATTCATGTCTGTGGAAGAAGCAGGAAAGAGAGTAATAGCACAAAGTGAGGTTTTATGCTCAAGGAAAGGACAGAGTCTGTATTTTTACCAATCTGTGTGTTAATTTAACATGTCTCATGGCTGCATTGAAATGTTGCAGCAGGAGAACCCACCACTTTTCTGTCTGTCAGCAAGCACAATGGGGCCAAGAAATGCAAGCTATACTGCCACAAGAGTTTTAATTATGTTGTATATTACCTAGCTGTGGTTCCAGTCCAGATGAAATTAAAAAAAAAAAAAGATGTCCACTTAATGTCCATAACTATTAATTAAGGCTGGTCGTTTGTGCAAACACACAAATGTGTTTTTTCATTCACGGACATTTATTTTAGGATCGTTCATGGTTAAAATGTGCAATAATGGGAAGTATTAATGTTCTTTATCTTCCATTCAATCATTATTATTTACTAGCTTTTATCACCATATCGTAAATACTATACATTTGAGTGTGATGTGTGTACACACTGATTCAAGATTCATTTGTTTCAGGCAGTGTAAAATAGATAATAAATTTAGAAGCAGTTTCAATTCAGGGATGGTTCTTGAGTCCAATCTTGGTGTGGATCAGCTTTATTAAGAAAAACAAACTCAAAAATCCCTCTTCTGCCCTGGATACAGCCAGTTAGTATCTCCTCTGACATGGTTAAATTGGCCTAAGAGGAGGTATAACATTTCAAAGACAAATGTCTCTAAAATGGCTTAGTGTGATAGGGCTATTCATGCATATTAAACCACATTTTTGATGACTCAAAGCCACTCTCTGAAAATTACAGTTTCTGATGGGGAGTCTCTTGAACCCGCAAGCATTCAAGGAAAGACATGCACATTTGAGGACACACACACACTCACAGGCACACAGCTGTTAATGACGTATTCCACTGGGTCTAAGTGCAGTTAATCTATTGCTGTGACCCACGCAGACTTTATTAAAATTGACTCATGCCAACCTTTTCCTTTAATATGAATTTGAAATACAATTTTGTGCCAAACCTGCATAGTATTTAATACTCAAAATAAGAAATATGTACATTAGACTCGACTGAACAGACATGATAGAAATCGGACTTTCAGAGTTTTAAATATCTTGTAACTCATTAGCTGTGTGCACTTGACCAGTGTCCTCAGGAGCTTGAATAGTAATCATCCCTAACATTTCGCTAACAATGCTAATGTTATCAGAATGAGGCAAAGCTGAGGGAATGAAGAAATAATAATTAGAATTTCCACACCCAATTTCCCCAGCCAATAACTCCTGATTTCCAAAGACTGCTTCGCCATAAAAAAAATGATTCTCAAAGTCTGGCACATAGGAATGTCTTGGATGATTGATAGCTGCAATTTACCTCCATGTGACGCCTAATATTAAACTCTGAATAATTCAGTTAGCACTGCTGAGAGATGGCAAGAGTGCACGGTACATGCATGTAGACAGATGCACACACACACACAAACATGCACATCACCTGACAACTCAAAATGTGTGAGAATGCATGTAGGAGTATTCTCTTAAGGGGTCTATAATGCCTTTATTTTAATGCTTGACAGCCATTTAATTTTATAGACCATGTACATCAATTGCAGAAGAAGAATTATATGTCAGTAGTGTTATTTTAGAATATCTAATTATTAATTTATTTAATCTGAAAGGGGTTATCTCTGGGACTGTACAAAGTCAAAACCATTAAAACCATTCCTGTAGTCAAAGTCAAAGATTTTACAGCATGGGTAAGAGTAAATTGTAAAGCAAAATTTAAAGCATGTGGATCCTTTCTAGCCCCCTGGTCCTCACAGTTATGGCAACTAATAACCATCATTTTCTTTTTTTAGACAAGAGTCCATCTCCCGTCTCAGCCTCCATTTGTAAATCTCATGTTTGCATCTGCAGCTTCAAAATAATCTAAATATGAATTTTTAACCATTTAGTGCTTCTGGAGTCTGAGAGCCATGTGATAATATGCAATGATGTGCTAAAAGGAATCCATATGCTTCTTCATATCTTGAAAATGTGTACCGGTGGTCTGTCAAACTTATATTCTCAAGCACAAGCTCAGTTAACCCATGAGGAGGCCATACCAGACCACAGAGTGAGACTGGAAGTGGGTGTGGTTTATGGCTCCAGCAGCTTCAGTGATTCGGGATGCTGGTCACAGACATCTGTGATCTGATGCCTGAGGCCTGTTTTGCTCAATATCAAAAGCCCTGGTGCAAGCAGTCAACAGAGACAGCAGCATTGATTATTTCAATCAATACCCCCTGCTATTGCTACTGTAGGATTTCTATGATATACTGTGTTACTGCTAAGTACACAGATTATTTGGTGCTCTTGAGCAAAAATTAATATTCAATGGATTTCTCTTAAAGGAGAAAAAGCAAATAGTAAATATATTTTCAATTGTTGTTGTTACTGTCGTTGTAGCCTGGAGCACTAAAAGTACAGCGCACACACACACACACACACACACGCATATGCACACTCATATATATGAACACAGCTCAGTCAAGCAGCTGGGAGGCAGTGAGATGGTTGACCTAGATTGGGTGCTGGGTTTGAAGACATGCAGGAGAAACCATCTGCATACAAAGTTTGAAATCTCTACCCCAACAGTCTGAGAAACCAGGGGAGAAGGGGAGAAATAATTCAAACTTCTTTTTACTTGTTGTAAATTTTTCTCCCTATAGTTTTTTTTTTTTTTTTTTTTTTTTTGACATTAGGAAGACAGACAAGATACAGGAAACACTTGTCACTACAAGTACAAGAATGCAACTTCTTTAGTTTCTATTAGTGACTGAAAACTGAAAACTAGTTAACTGAAAATAGTAATTGTTGTGTTTTCGTTTGCTTAGAATGAGCCATTTATATCTACATAGGGAGTGGGTCCTCATCCATGGAGTCCATCATTTTGGTCCGCCATGTTTCTATAGAAGCCCAGAACGGACAAACTGAACAAAACAGTGGCTCTATACAGGGCCTTTTGAATTTTTTATGTTGCCATCACAGCTTGCCTACAGAAGACAAAGAGGACAAAGAGATAGAAAGAGATAGAAAGAATACATGTCAACTATTCCCTAAAGTTTTACAGACTAACAACTAAATACAATACCTATACACAGCTATATAAACGAACCTAAATAGACAAGCAGTACAAACATTTAGAAAAATGACATCTCTTTGCAAATTAACTTGATGCTATAAAAATAAGACGAATTATACATTCAGTATAATGTGCTGTTGAGCTCAAGTTGCTGTGAAGTATGTAATAAATAAAGGCATACACAGACATTCCACTGGCCAGTCTATCAACCTTGATCAAATCTAAACCAATGGGATCTGAGATGTTATATCTCATGTACAAATTCTGATCTTAAATTAATGTACACTCATTAGTCTGTTCTCTGACTTCAAAATAATTTTAATTCAAGCCTTGACAAGGACGGTATCTACAGTAGTATGCTGTTAAGCTGTGGCTTAACTGAAACAAAACACTGATGAAAAAAATGGTGATCAGATAATTGTTGATTACAAATGCAACATTGTGCCCAGTGCCTGGAAACAATGACGGTTCAGAAGCAGGTTTCATCACCTTGATTGGCACGCTAATAGATACTGTGGCTCATTAACACGTCTGAAATAATACTGTCACCTCCCAAAGCCAGAGCTGTCAGCACGAAGGCAGCATGCCACAGATTCTACTGCCACCTCAGAAACCCAAGATGCAAGACAGACAGGAGGTAACAGCAAGTCAACCCTCACAGTAAGAAAGATGGAAACGATGCAACGTAGAGAAAGAAGAGAGGAGTGATCAAGAAGATAACAAATAAAATCTGGGTTGAGGATTTTAAAAAAGGGGTAGAAAAGATGAAAGGAAAAGACAAAGGAGAGAGTACGAAATCAGGCATTTCCTTTCCTCAGTTTCAATTCTCTCTTTCGTCTCACACCTCCCTCTGGCTTCCTTCACACCTGTCAGAACAATGAGCACCTGATAATCTCCACATAATCAGCATACTGCCAACATATACACGCACACAGGATACAAACAAACATTCTCCTTCCTTTACAGTCTAACACAGTCTGAAGAGAGGCAAGCGCTGTGACAACAGTGTCTTTGTTAAAATAAGCGACAGGGTTAATGGGAAATGTGGTCTTGTTTTTGTGAAACGCCGCTTGTGTGTCAATTTGTCAGTAATATATTATTGATTTGATGGTTAAGCATACTGCACATATACAGTACTACATCATAGTTAGTCTTGTTTTATACCCATTCCCCATTCCACTCATTTCTCACTTAAATATTTAGGATATAATCCTAATGTATATGTTTGTGTAGAGAATTCCCACGGTTTTCTATACAGGAACCACAGCATTTGCAATGACATATTGCATGAGAAAAAACCTTTTTCACATGGTAAGAATAGCCCATACACTCCCTGAAGCATGCAAAGGCATGCATGCAATGATGTGCCATATCCCCAAATCCATTTATAGCATTAAAAATATAGTCTGTCTTTGTAAGAAAGACAGGGATAAAGGTTAACAGCTAGCAGCTGCCTGAGGGAAGGCTACCCATGGCTCCCACTGTTTCTTTACGATCACTGAAATCTTCCTTTAAGTCTCAGAAGCTTTGTCCTTGACTTACAATCCTGTGAGAGAACACAAGGCAATGTGCGTTTCACAGTGTTCCAAACTTTTAAACATTTACCAAAGTACAGAATATTATCTAGGTGACTCAGATGAAATGACTTTGGGAAGGACCATTTGCAAAAAAACAGACTAATGTGTGGTCTCCATATGGCCTCCGGTGTATGTCAATGTATCACAGTTTTCTAATTCTACATTTTTCAAGCCTCTATTTCTAAATATTCTATCAGAGTAAAGGTTTTTTCCTTGTACCACTACAGTAAAAACCACAAACACCTTTGCCACATACTGCCTTTGCATATATTTTAAGGATGTTAGCAAGCAACAGAGGACATTGTTGCACTTGCTGTACAATGTACTTGCTGTAGTATATAGTGGCAATTTTAAGTTTCATCAGAACTTATTTCTTTCTATTTTCATTAACAATCTACACTTTTCTGATTCTCTCTGTGATAGAAATACACAAGCTATAATGTAGTTGAACTAATGTCATAGTGGTTTGTGTTTCTGTTAAAATTCTTGCTTTTGTTATGCCTCAGGTCTAGCACCATCCAGGTGGTCCTGCCGGGGGGAAATGAAGCATCATTACTCCCTCAGCCCAAAAGCACAGCCAAAAGTGGCTTGCTCAGGCTGAGGCCACCTTGAGCAGTTCAGAAAGCTTCATTAATTAATAACTGAAAGGAGGGCGTAGTTTCACTGCTGTGAGCAACTAGTTCCAAAACGAACATTGGTAATTTTGCTATTTGGAAAACTGAGTGGCATTAATAAGGTTTTGGCTGGCCCTTTGAGACCATGTAGAGAAAATCAGGCTGGTGATTGTCAATTCTGGACATAAAAGCTCCGAATATAACTGCAGACACCAAGCTATTTGCTATGCAGACACATCCTGAAGCTGTCTATGGTACTGAAAAATACCACTGCCACAATGTCTCTCCCCCTGTGCTCATGGAACAGAGAGGTATGTAACAGTTAAAAGGGACTTCAGCCTTTGATGCAGTGAATAAAAGCACGTAATCACCATACGCAGCTTAAGGTCATTCATGATCATACATCGTATTTGTTATGTCTATTAACTTAGAAAAGTAAATGAAGGGATCTGCCCACAGTTTCCTCGATCTCTCCCTTCCTAATACCATCAAATAGAAAGCTTTGGGATGTGAACCGCTGTTTACATCTGCATTTCTGCTGGCACATTCAGATACACTATATGAGCATAATATCCCTCCGAAGTGCTTGGAGCAAAGGAAAACGCCAACATGCACCCTTCTAAGTCATCACTCACCCATGTCTACACAATTATCATCTGAGCCACTGACTTTTGTAGAGCACTAACCTGTTAACGCTGAAGATGACATGAATTCCCAGCACCTTTGACAGGTAGCGTGACTGCACTGAAAGAAGTGCTTTTAAAGCAGCACCTCCAAATCCCATCTTAAACACTTATTTGAGAAAAGAGACACTGAAAGGGAGAGAGAGAGAGAGAGTGACAGAGAAAAAAATGTTACACAGACAGAGAGCAATGTGGGTCTAGCAGGTTCAGTTGATAACCTTGACCGTGATTGTCATCGTGCGCTGTCTTGTACATGAAGGTATGATTGGCATTCAAAGGGGATAGGGACCAACATTTACCTGGGTGTTATCTCTGAGACAGCAGGCCTGAGTCTGTCTGTGATCTAATGAAAGAGTGCATTCCTCTGAGACAGGACCAAAAGGGAAAAATGAGATATAACACCAAAGAAAAATAGGTGGACATTTCATATCTGACATTTTTTATTAGTTTTACATACTGTAGTAAACATGACACTGTTAAGATAAAAGCAAGAATTGCTACACACAAATATATAACAAGCTGGACAGAAAAAGAGGGAAAGGCTTAGAACGAGGGAGAGGGAAAATGATGTGAAAAGAAGCAAAAAAGGAAAAGACAAAAGATAGAATGAAGGGAATGAATGAGAAGGAGCGAAAGACAGAGTGAAGAAGTGAGGAGACTTCACAGATGCCCTGCTACAGTCTGATCATGTGAGCTTCATACACGAGCTCCTTCACATACACACACAAACACGCACTGTATTTAAATTGATTACATAACTAGCTGCTTAATACACCAAAATAGATGCGTACAGTATAAATGCACTGCCTCACTAGGTTGAATCCGGTGACCAGGAGGGGAAATCTGAGTGGGGAAGTAAATCCATGTCTCTCCCCCTAAAAGCTATGTTTACTTGCCTCTAGGCAAGTAAACATTTTTTTTTTTGTTTTGTTTGTTCAAAATATCATCTATGGCATTTTAATGCTGATCAATTTTAACAATACATCAAACCCTGTATATAAAGGATATTGTAGGGGTACTATAGGGGTTCTATATACAGTAGCTTCAGTTGAGACAGGCGATGTACATAATGTTACTCCACTCCATCCACAGCAGCAGCTTCCCAATCATAATGTAACTTACCACAATATAAAGTTTTATTATTTCCACGGCAGAGGCTTCTGTTGAGTGTAGAGCTCACCACGGTATGAAACCTATAAAGCCGCAGTACAGAGGCTGTGCTGTGGCATGAGAGGAAGAATATACCCCTGTGAGTTGGATAAGAGTAGCAGGGAGCTGTCGGAGGGCATAGCTATATCAACACCTATCCACACATCCTATCCCTCCCAGCCTTGACATTTAATACATATATAATTTACATGAGGTGACAGCACGTGCACGCCCAAATGTGTGCACACACTCGTGCACATGTTGCCATCAACTCTGCATGTTATGAAAGCTGCTTTGCATTACATATAAGAGCTATGAAACCACCCGTAAGCAAAGATCAGACGGACTAAATTACTGGCTCCCAAGTGAATCTACCTGGCTTCATCCAGTGCTCGTATGTACTAATATTTTTAGAAAATGATTGCTTGAAATTGATTATTAATCTGCCACACAAATTCAACTGAATACAAAAAGAAAAAGAAAGTTTAAATGAATGGATGACTGATATAAATATTTATGTCTTTTTCTTTATCATTTTAGCAATTGAGAAATTGAGTCTGAATACTTTCTGGGGCCACTGTATATTCCTTACAGCAATCTTCAGTAAGTCAGATTATCATACGTACCCCACAGCTAGCTGCATCTGTTTCACTTTCTGAAACTATGTCCAACTAGATGTGTTGTGAAGGGAATTTAAATAGATACACTACATCACTACCATCTGATGTGTGACACATGCATGTGAACAGTTGACACAAGTACAAGTACACAAGCACACACACGGAGGTGAAGGCACACACAGAAGGCTTGGATGCTATTTTCACGCTCCTCCAGCTGCTCGGAGCTGAAAGTCTTCCTGCTGGTTGTGTTTGATCCCACCGAGATGCCATACATCTGTCAGAGGAAGGGAGATCCCACTGGGACCCTGCTGCCTCAGTCCTATCAGCATGATGTCATCCTCTCCCTCACTCACCTCTCCCTCTTTTTTCCTCTCTCTCTCTCTTTGTCTCTCACTGTCACTCCCACCATTCCTCTCTCCATTTACCAGCCTGCATCACTCCTCTGCCTTTCTTCTCTCCTCTCATTGTTCATTTCTTTTATGTGTGGTTGTCACGCGCACCCTTCTGAGACAATCATCCTCTGTATATAGAAAACAGTTCTGCTGCAAATGCTGTATCTGAATGCCTTTTGCAATTTTGTAATGTAAATCAATGGGCATCAAAGTTATCATTTGTTTTTATAGCTCAGTAACATCATTTTGTTTGCTGCTGCACCGGTCATGTAGAATTTGTCCCATCATTACCAAGTAATATAACTTGATTCTACATGTCTGACAAGTGAATGTGTGTGTGTGTGTGCGTGTCAGTGTGTATGCAGTGTTCAAATGTGTGGGGCAGGTGTGTGTGTGAAAGAATTGTCGCTGTGCTGGCATTTCTGTTTCAATGTTATTGTCCTATTCTCCTCCTTATCAGCCACTGAACACATTCCTCCAGACGAATGCATTGGTGCGGTGTGTGTGTGTGTGTGTGTGTGTGAGTGTGCGTGTGCGAGCGCCTACTTGCCATGTTTAGCCATAATTGCGACTGTTTGTCTGGCAATGCCTGAATAAGTGCGCAACATCATGTGCAAGTGTGTGTGTGTGTCTGTCAGACAGTGAAATAGAGGGAGATAGGGTGAATGAGAGAGAAAAAGAGTGAGAGAGCAAGAAAGATAAAGGCTTTCACTGCCCACTCTCTCTGGGTCCAAAGCCTTTGGGTGTCACAGAAGAGTTCCACTGTGTTAATCTCTGTGTAATAACTGAATCACAGAGAAAACAATAGAGCTCTCTGTCCCTTTTCACAAGCCAAAAAGCCTTGGGGCAGCTGGTTAGTCTGTCTGACTGTGTGAGTACAGAATGTGTGTATGTGTGCATACACATGTATGCCTGAAAATTGAAAGCCAAACATAGAGCGCTCTGTCTGATTTGAATAAAGTGAGTAGAGGTTAGGAGATGTATCTGCCTGAATCCTGACTCACGCTTTCTAAACAAGTTTCCATGAAAATAAAGACACGCAAACATAGATGGGACAAAACATTCAATTCACTGTACATCCAATGCATTGTGTTGAAATTCAAAACAGAGAAATGATCAGGACGCATTGTTCGCAATGTGACTTTTCGGAGATGCTGTGCCGAGTCCAATCCCTGCTTCTCCATTGTCACTCATTAACGTGCATTCACAATGTTCTTTCTCTTTCTTTCACTCCGTTCTTCAGAGGTGTGATCAGGCTCTTAGTATCTGCTGTTGCTGCAGGAGACATATGGGACCTCAGTGAGTTGTTAATGTCCTGCCCTCTACCAGTGTATGTGTGTGAGTGGGTGTGTGTGGGTGATAGATGGACAGAGACAGACAGAAAAAAACCACTGCTTGATTTGGGGAGAGCAGAAAAAGGCAGTGCATTATTATCTGCTGGTTCACTAAAGTAATTTACCTAGAAGCTATTCTACTGCTTGGTCTCCTGCCTAAACAAGAGAACCAAGCTATCAAGGTTATTTGAGGGTTGGTTAAGTCCAATACATTGAGTCTTTTCAAGTGCTTTTGAAAGAAGGACAGCATTAGGAGTTTAACACAAAGACTGGCAAAACATGCCGCCCCCAAGTGATGGCCTTGATAGACTGCAGATGATGAAGCACAGTCTAGTCGCATTTGAAGAACAATTGTTGCCAAGGAACCAGACAACAAATCCAGCAAGGGAGTAAATAGCAATGAATGTGTTACCAAAAATAAAAAAGTTTAATAAGCTAGAGAACAGAAATATAAGACAATAATAATTGTAAGTAATGATAAATAATGCTATTGTTGCAATTTCAACCATATATTGCCTTATTATAAAATGTATAGTCGAGACAAATATGCAATCATTAAGTGGTACTGGCAGCTTACTATATAAAGTAGAGGAAACTGAAGTCTGAAGCCACTTGTATTACTTATTTGTGCAGCTATATGTTTAAAGTATCAATACACAAACACTTTTTTTTATCACTGACAATGAACAGTAAGTCAGTCTGTTACCTGAACTACGCTGAGGGTGAGAACTGACTCACTACCAAAAGAAAGTCGATGAAAGAAGTCCAAGCTAAAGAGATCCAGATCGGTAAATTCCCTTTCAGCCATTTTTCCTTGCTTTAGCTCTTTACTGACAACAGGTCAAAACGGCAGTTGCAAAACACACTCGCACAGAGAGAGGGAGAAGAAGAAAAGACACTTGTACGAGCTAATCTTTAGAATATGACATTATGACTTAAATTACTTCTAGCCACTATTTAAGAACATCTCCTAAAGGCAGCAAGAATAATAACAGCCAAATCAACAACATGATGAATTTGACACACATGCTAATTTAATTTTAATCACACAATCTTTACCGCATATTTCATGTTCATTTCTTGCAGTGCTAAATATCTAAGTCTTGGTCAGGAATCAATTGGCTGAAGGGTGTTCATTATGTTGGTTTAACATCAACTTAAATTAACACTGAATGAATGCATATGCTAGATTACATCCAAGATGTAAATAGATTTTTTTTCTGCCTTGTTGTTAAATAGCAACACACAATAACTACTAAAGCACTTCAGCGTAAAATTCATCTGATTAACTTTCTGTGTAGCCCGCAACACTGGTAGCCTGCCATTTAATGATAATTTATTAATATGGATTTTGCTGTGACCCATAGGCTTGCCTCAGAGATTCACAAAAAAATCACAGGTCACACCTGTATTTTCAGGCTCCGGTCATCCCCTCCACCAGTACATGTGACAGGCTGCTATTATGAAAACTTGAATTTGAAATTCCCCCTATCCCCTCCCCTCCAACAGGTCATAATGATCCCACTTTAATGATAGATGACTTCCCTGCTCGCTAGTCCACAGTTAATGAGCTCCTGTCTGCCTGAGTATTCGTACAAACTCCTTTGTCACACGAATGTACAGATGTACAAAATAAATATGAATGAATATGAAAAATAGATAGCCACCAAGCCACAAGAATGGCATATAGCACAGCTGGATTACAAGAAATTTCTAAAAGATTAAAAAAAAAAAAAAAAAAACTTAAAAATTGTAATGTTATCAGAATGGCAGTGTGCACTGGGAGCCACTTCACCGTACCTGCAATGCAACTACATACAGTATCTACAGTCATATTAGTGTATTATTGATCAAACAGAATCAGTTCTTCTTTCTGCTGTACTTTGATGCACACCTCACAAAGTCTAATCCCCTCCCTCTAATAGCCCATTATATCACTCCATCTCTGCAGTGGGCTGATGATCTCTGCTGTCATAGCAACCAAAGCAACCCAGCAAATAGTTACCATGGTTTCTCTACAACTGGACCCTGATAGCACCTTGAACTCTTGCTGGCAACCTGCTGACCCTAAATTTACCCTGTGGTGAATGTGACAAGAACATGAAACAAGACAGTAGGTGCACTTGGGTACATTTATTGTGTGTGTGTGTGTGTGTGTGTGTGTGTGTGTGTCACATGCACACCTACAGTACAGTATGTGCTTGAGCCAGCCACAGCATGGAGCCATCTCCACTTAGTCCCCACTGGTCAGCCAATTCAAAGCGTCCACCACTGGGCACGAGGCTGAGGGCGTTGAGCCTCCGCTGGAGAAAACTAGTGAAGACCTCTGTACTCTCTTTGGCCCCCTGCTGTCTTAGTAAATGTGCCATAATAGGAGAGAGAGTAACACTGCCTGACTAACCATGAGAGAATTGAAATTCAATTCACTGCACAGTATGACTGCAGAACATCCTACGCTGTGTACAAAACAGAAAGGCATGTGTTTGTGTGTTTCCGTTGCACATCCGTGTGTGTGGTCGCATCCTATGTGTGAGTGTCTGTATGTACCAGTGTCTCCTCCACTAACTTTTACTTCACTGACCCATCAAGATCACCCTCTATGGAGGGGAAAAAAGGAACTGACTCCTTCTAAAACAGGGTTTGTTGCAATACTCTCCTGGTGGAAGACATGCAAATGATGTAACGCTTTGAAACATTTGATGGGATCTAAAAACTTCCGCTCCTGGCTCACCCTCCCGTCATAACAGTTTAAGGCTCGGCACGCTGGCGGGCTAAGAACCGCCAAAAGATCAAAGTCAGACACCTCACTGTGCCTCTGGTTTCATTAGACCTTGTGATCCCAGATTATTCAACAGTTCAACAAACTTGTCACGCATCAGTGAAGAAGAGGTTTAAAATCACTGTTCCATTCCTTTTTTAACCCTGACAGAAGAAGACTAGTTAACCTTTATTTCTTATTTGGAAGAGAAGACTACATTTTCCTTATACATACACACACAAAGGGAAAAGACAAATGGGTCCAGGTGAAATAGGAGACACTCTTTCAGCTGAGGGAAAGCTCTGAAGAAACTGAGTATCCACACCCATAAAGTGTGTTCTATGAAGAGACAGGCTGCTCTTCCCAGCTCATGGGACACTGTTCTTTAGCTAAGTCGGACCTCTGACCTTCTTGGAGGAGCAGTACAGTAAAATACTGGGAAGAAAATGTACCATCATAGAGCTATTCCTGACCCAGCACACAGTGGGATTTATAAATGGTAAATGCCATACAGTAAAAATCACAACTATGCCATTTAAATGTGACCTTTTGAATCTGGAATCACAAATATTGACCGTCTACCAAGAGTAAGAGTGCAGACAAGGTAACCTACCTGCCATAAAAGTAATCCCTAGCTTTGCTTGCTGTGAAATCAATATCATTTTATCTATTGGAAAGGCCTATATAGTCAATTCAAATGGTTCCTTTGCAGAGCACACTGAGGAACCACCTTCAATCATTCCATGCCTGCAATGCCAGTCAAATTAGTTGAATGAACATAAACGAACTGCAGTGCAACAGGGAGCTACTAACTCAAACAATTTTGTGTTGTCTTGTCTATCTGCAGCCCAGTCCAAGCAAGGCAAGAAAAGACAGATGAAAGTGGCAGAAATGGTGCATGTATATGTATATGTACATGCATGTGTATGTTGTGGAATTTCTGTGCATTTCTGGGTATCTGAATCTTTTATGTATCTTTTTTCTTTTTTTAAAAAAATCTGTTTCAAAAGCCTCTCCCTGACACACAAAGACTTTCACTCCAAATCTCTGGCACACGCCCAAAGCCAGCAGATTTCAAGCCTAATTGGCCTAAACAACAGCAAGGGGGTATCTTGTCTTTACAAAGTAGCATTTTGTAAAGAATGTATGAACAGAATTTGTTTGTTTAAAACTGAAAACCCTCTCCAAATATGACTGAGCATCAAAATTAGCAAAGTACATCCAGATATGACACATACTATATATCAGCCAAAATAAATGAACCATAATTAGAAAATAAATGACACAAGTAAAAGAGCAGTCACCATTACTTTGTTCCTTTTTTTTAATTGAGCATTGTCAGTAACACATGCGTGACCCATTTTTTAAGCAATCAGGCACATTTCTGATATTTACCTGGTCAGTGTAGCTTCTATTAAGTCTGAACCATTGACCAGTAATGACACAGACACACCCAGGCACCCCTATTCTGCTTTTGGTGCCCGCTACAAAGACACAGCACCCTGCATATTTCCAAGAGACCTTGCAGACTCCAGCCGTAATTGGTACTTCTTTATAACCAATTTCACGATTGAAAACCTTCCAAAACACAAAGTGTTTCTCTCTGCATTTCTCACAAGCAAGAGACAACAGAGCTGATGTACTACTGTGGTGCCACCGTGTACATACACTGTTAGAAATTCATGAGCTGCACAATATCTAAGTTAATTTATATGCGGATATCAACAGAGAGTTACTTGATGAATTATACATTGCAGATGCAACCCACAGAAGACAGATGAATGAAATTAATGTGCACTTGCACTTCTACAGCCTGGCCACATTTGGGATCTGTACTGTATACCCATGCAAGAGATATCACAGAGAAATAAAGAAGTAACATCAAATGTTTTTTATGAGGCAATTTGATGCTGAAACGAGAAACCACAGCATTCCCATGGCTGACAAAGGTTTTAAAATTCTGCACGTCCCTACTAAATAATACACATGTAGAAAGAAAACTGGGGGAAACAGGGTCTCACAGTGAATTTGACTGAAGTCTGGTGTAGGAAGTAAGTGGAACACTGAGAGTCCAATCAACTTAAGAGTCCTTGAGCAAGACATTGAGGCCCCAGATTCAGAAGAACTTGAGGAATAGGAGAGGTGGTTGGCTTAGGGAAAGCATTCTCCTGTTTGCCTATTAAAAATCTAAAGTAGCCCCACTGCAAACTAGAGGAAATTACAGGGGGAGTGTTTGATTAATAATTTCTTTATATTAATAATTCTACCCTCAATTTACTAATTAGTGTGCTCGATAGTTATTTTGTTCCCTCAATTTAGTAATTCATCTCCTTGAATTACTTCATTTGTTCCTTTAAATCTATATTTGTAACCTCACATTAATACTGTTCAACTGTCCTTTAGAGGAAGAACGACTAAATTGAGGGAACAAACTAGCAGTTTTTGTGCCTAAACCTAACCCACAGCTTTACTGTTCTACAAGCTTAACTGCATGTTTATCATTGAAACCACGATGATGAAAGTCTGGCATGTCTGCCACCATAGAGGCACAGGAGACACTCCCTTGGGTCGTATCAGAGGGTAGGGACAAACGACCTATATATGGGAATAAAAAACGCTCTATTACCCATTATCCAGCTTGTTGAAATACCTTCAGCATCCGCTGTACACTTGCTTGCTTGCTCTTAACATGAAGACCTCTGTCTGATGTCTGTGATATATAATTCATGGACCACCACAAGCAACACAACAAAACATGCATTTCCATCTTCATCATTCTTTACCATAATAACTTCATGTTTTTGTGGCTGTCTGCAGTCTATGGTTGATTCCCTTGTATTCCAATCTGAAAACACCTATAGAAGTAATGTGTTCTGTATACTGGTAAGTTAAAAGACAGCATTTTGTTCTCAGGCTTGCCGTATAACACAGGTTGCCTCAGGAGGAAGTGGGCCTAAATAAAAACGCTGAATATCAGAAAAGAGTATGTACAGTTTGCACTGACATGGGCTTCGCTCGGAACAAGCACAATGCGTAGCTGGACAGAAAACCTGTCTTTGTTAGCTCAGGGACTGTGAAATGAAATCGAATAATGTGGACAGCGGGAGCTGAGACTCGACTGTGGATGTAGCTCTCCAGTGTCAACACACATCAATAAACAACCAAATAAAATGCCCCTTGGTCAAAACATTATTTCAGCTGTCGTCCTTCTTTCGGAGGTGCTGAAAACACTCCTAGTGCAGCTTCTTCCTTACAAGCGGCACTATGGCGTCTGTGTCCTACAGGTGGTTAATGTAAGTTCATAATCAGTGTGTCATATAATGCTGCCAGTTTTTTTCCCTCCAAATGAACCGCTCACCTCCTGTCTTGTCTGCCTCTCATGTCAGTCTCTTCCCTCTGATCCATGATTGGACTCGTTTTTTTCTCTGTCCCTTCTTCTTTCTTTCTCCATTGATCGAGGCGCGCACAAATCCACACGCACATAAACCCCACACACCAGGGCAATAAAATAAGGTGGCTTGATCCATTAATGGGTCATATTGGTCTGATCCCTATCTCTTTTTGTCTCTGTCTTTCCCATCATTTTCATCAAATCCTTTTCTACAGATGAGAGAGAACGTTTGATTGACAGGTGGAAGTAGCCACAGCAATACATGGCTGATAAGGATCAGTGTGTGCTGCTGGGCTGTCTGCTGATCCGACCGCAGGCATTGGGTATGGCATTTATACCACTTGGCTGGCCTCAAGCTTTTAAGATAGAAACACCAGTGTGTGTGTGTGTTTGTCTGTTGGTTGGGGATCAGGGATTACCCAAGATATACTGTATGAGAAAAGCAAGAAAAAAGCAATATGAGTTTTTGAAGGTAACTGATACAAGGAGAGTAAAGATTATATGTTATACCGGAACCCATTTATTTTGAAAATAACTGTGGGACATTTCATAAAATTCATGGTATATTAAAGTTTTGGAGTCACACCTTTGTGGTACAGTGGGATACAAATGTCATACTCATGCGACATTTTGTATCCCTCATGTCATACAAAACTTTTGCTGAAATTTAAAGATAACATGTTTATATTACTATTATGACAATGGGTTTGTAGATGTTACAGCTGATAGTTAGGGGTGTGAAGTAAAGATAAAGTCAATTGCAGGATTTCACACTAATATTGCACACATATTGCGCAAGTTGTTGGTCACACTTCTGAAATGAAGTTAAGTTAATTATAATTACTGCTTCACTATGGGTAGCAGCAGAAAGCAA
>NC_066856.1:7171762-7201596 GCF_001640805.2 Lates calcarifer | reverse complement strand
GCAAGATGTTAGACAGAAATTGCCCAGTCTGTGAATTGTCAAAGCAATTTTGCGCTTTGTAAAAAATAAATGCAGTCAAATCAGTGCAGTGGTTAACCACAAAGGTCATGAGTGGCAATTTGGGCAGAGGAGGGAAATTATTTTAGAAAACACACAGAGTAAAGTAACTCATGCTCCAAAAGGCTTAAAAGGCCTCTATGTGTCTAAGCTAGTGCACACTATATCAATTAAAACAAACACTTTGCTGCCTTTTGGACTTGGATCTCTCTCTCTCTCTCTCTCTCTCTCTCTCTCTCTCTCTCTCTCTCCTTTTTCCAGAGGAAGTATCAGGGTGAATTATTGGCGAAATACTCCTTTTAGTTGGAGCTGTGGTGGCCTGAGCTGATGTACTGTAGTTCCATGCCAAACTACGGGGACACTGTCCACATTTTGTTTCTCCCTTTGAGCGCTCTACAAGATGGATGCTCTCCCCAACCGTCCTGTCCTCCTCCCTGTCTCTGGAGTGAGTGATGCCGTATTGAAACCATATGCCCTCCTGAATTCCTCACGGATCCTCCCATCCCATCCAATCCAGCAGTCCGCTGCTGGCCGCGGACATTCGGCTGTCGCGAGGGGGGCCTCCCTGCTTCCTGTGTAGGATCTAAATATTTACACTCCCCATCGTCCCGAGTGGCGAGGTGGAGAGGTCTTGATGTTTTGGGTTATGTAAAGTCCAGTCCTCCAGGACGCATATTTAACAGATTGTCCTTGTTAGAGCAGATTTTTTGAGCAGATTCACTTTGCAGAAAGTTTTCTCATCTTCCTGATACAGACTGGGACACAAAAGCAGACTACAGTTGACCTACCTTGTGAATCTGTGTGTAGAAGTAGCTGAATAGCAGACTGTTCTATATGATAGCATTAAACTATTTCTCTAAGCTATTAATTATGAATTTATTTACATTTGACATAATTATTCCCTCATCATCTTTCCTACTGGAAGAGAGCTGAAGTGACATTGGTTACCGAAACGCTAACCCACATTATAAGTAAATGGTGTTCACATTAGCTGTCTGATTCACAAGTGTACCCCAGTATCGCCACATCTTCTGAACATCTTGACTTCAAATGATAACTCTGTTCTCTTGTTCTCAGCCAAAGCTTTTATCTAACACAAAAAAGCAAAAGGAATTCAAATGACATCCTCTTGTGTCAACAGCAGCACAGAGTTACCTACTGAGAAAGGCACTGAAGATGCTCTTAACAAACAGAAATAGAGCCAACAAATCTCAGCAAAGGATTTTTAGAGAGCAGCAGTAAAAACAAATCCAACTTGTCCTACAAATACGTCTGTATGCCATACAGATGGTAGAGCTATTAAACACAGTAGCAGAAAGAAGCAAAGCAGAGGTAAATCGTTTCACAGGTCGCCAGTTGTGGCTGTGTGTCAATGTACTAAGATGTCCTCAGGTACCAGAGGACCAAATGCAAGCCAGCTATGACCCAGATTTGGCTAGGTTTTGGGGTTGCAGACTTGAGCCTCTTTGGTCTGAGCAGCAGCTTCAGTTAGCAGTACTGTGGCTAGCATTGAGAGAGTCTCAGCCCCTGGAATCAGCACAAGTATACTTGGAATGATTCTAGCACTTCATTTATCACAAGTCTGACATAAGTCCAGAAAACAGGTGTGCCGCACTTAGGCTGCTGACGGGCCAAACAGCTTTGACTACCTGAGGGTTAGCAGATACACAGCTTTACAGAATGTTTAAAAACAGCAATAATATGTGCTATGTAGACTATAGAATGACATAAACTTTCCTGAACTCAGTCTTACCTATCTTTCTGTTTGCAGAATCAAATAAATCAAGATTTTAGGCTGATAATTCTGACATAAGTCCATGGCGAACAATACAATTGTGTTGATTAAGCTGATTAAACTTATATAAAGTCCAGTAGCTGAAGGAATTATGTTTATTTTGGACCATTCTGCACCTCACAGTTTATATTCAGTGCTAATGTTATGCAACAGTGCAGGAAGTAATGTGCAATTTTTGTAGTGAGGTGGAGAGCTCGCCTTTTTATTAGCTACAACCACGAGCTTTCATTAAACCTAAACCTTGTGTTTTATCTGCTTACCTTATCCACATTTGATTTGCCACAAGCACAGTGTTTCCCTGATCTCAACCACATTGTAGTTCCCCTGCATTTGTATTATAGAAAGCAAGAATTTTTAAAATGTTTGCTGCTGGGGACATTTTATTTACTGCTCCATACAAGGTTGTACTCTGATGCAGAGTTAAAGCTTCGAGCTGTGAAGGCTTAATATTAACATGACGCTTCATCTGTCAAATTAGCCAGGGATTAGAGTGACATTAACAACAGGCTCACTGAGCCCTAGCCTTAAGTACTGCAGTAGTCGCACAATGAAGCCTCACATGAGCATCTTAGCTTTAAGACCTATAAAGTCTGGCCAGAATTACACAGCAGGTGAAAGGTGAGCGGATTAGGGTTTGATTTAATTTGAAAAGCTTGCAGAGCTCATAACATCAGGCTTATACCTGCTCATTACCTCATCTGCTGAACAGGAAGAGGAGTGGGAGGACTGATGAGAAGGTTCAGATGGTGAGGTCTACATCTCACTATGTAGAGCACTGTTTTGTGTCTATACCATTTTCTTTAGCATTGTCTACCACTTTTTTTTCTATCATGCACATACAATTTCTCATTTTGTCTGACCCCGATTGTTAAGCTCCTTTCTCTGTTACACTCTCACTCCAAGACTACCTCTCATCACATTCTCAGGCTTTACTTTACAATCTTTTTAGCTTAAATTCAAAGCCAAACCTTAAACCAACTCTCAGATCCCTTCATTAATTAAGGCGCTTTAGGTGTTTGTACCCTTATTGTTTATCAGTAGCACACAGTCCAAACACATAGCCAGCATCATAAAGAACGATGGTCTGACCCCCAAAGAGCCCTGGTCTCAGCATCACAGAATCTGTCTGGGATTTCATGAAGAAACAGAAGACACTGAGACAGCCTGAATCCAACAGAGGAACTGAGGCAACTTCTCCAACATGCTGGAACTAACTACCTGAGTACAGGTGTACTGAGGAGAACCCGGAGCTGTTGCAAGGAGGGGAGTGGGGTTATAGGAAATACTGATCTGATTTAGGTTTTTCTGTTTACTGCACTTTGCATGGGTTTAACTGATGAATAAAAATTAGTACTGTATCTTATATATTGCTATGAAAAATCTACATTCCTTCCTCAAGATGCAGGTTTTGGTATATAGCTAATCCATACAGAGGAACTACAGTAAAAACAGATTTTGGACATCATCCCTGGGCTACGATTTTGTCAGACAGGGGATGATTAGAGAGACTCAGCCGAAGTCAGATCCAATTCATCAAGCGTCTCAAAGACGGCTATTTAAATCAGACTTCAAACAAATGCTATCTATCCACTGATCTGCAAGACGAGGTTGGTTAAAGTTCAGTGTTAGTCTAGTTGACGTAAGACTGACCTGCTAGACCCAACCCTCTGGATCCCTCCTGCGGCTGCGTGGATCGGTTGCGATTCTGCTGGCGACGTTTGCCGCCAGTGGAGCGGGCGGTGCGGATGTACACTTCACTGACTTTGAAAAACGCCACCATAAAAGGCTGCTTCTCCAGTGCACCGTCACGTCCTACAAGCCCCCCCTCCTTGGAAGTGATGCTCCGTCCTGTTTGAGAGGGCACAACACCTTTAAACTACGCAAGGCAAGATTTATGCTGATGAGACTGTGTTCACTGTATGCTTTGGAAATAATAAATAAAATTTTAAAAAAGATGCATGTGATCATATCCCTTACCACTGCTGGTCTCCATGCTGATCTGCAGGCCCAGGTTGTGTCCTGGGCTCATCACCCACAGGTTGCTGGTGGCAGTGATGTCAAACTCTAGCCAGCCCTCCTGAGCCGCCCACAGGCTGCGAGACTCCAGCAGGAACAGGTCTGCCTCTCTGGAAGAACATTGGAGATAATACAAAAGAAAAACAGCTTGGATTAAAAATAATAGATGAAATGAATTTTTAGTCATATATTTTAGTCATATAACATAAAATTCAGGTATTTATGTTCTGAGCTCCTTGAGCTGCAGGTTTAGGCTCACTTAAGGGACTGCATTTATTTTTTAAAAAATGTTATCTTATTTTATTATTTCAACGAAACCGTGAAACTGTGATATTTTTGCTTAAGGCTATCATACTGTCAGATTCTCATACTGTCCCATGCCTACTGACAACCCAGATGCCAAAGTCACGTGTCACTTTAAACATGCCAAATTTAGCATGTTATTATATTAGCACATTTTCCAAAAGATATAAGAAGGCAGTCAATTAGACAGAGAGAGAGAGGGCTATGTTAGTATAACTTACAATATTTTGTGTGAATAAAATTCATAAAGGTGAAGCATTTGAAATGGGAAGGAAGAGACCTGTGCACTGTGACAATAGATACAGTCTAGCCAAGTTTTTCTGGTTGGCTATGGTGAGTTCAAACCAGCCAAGCAAGTCAGTAAGCATGGCTTTTGCTGCCAGGATTTTTAAGTAACTTTAAACTGCAGAACGTGTCAAACAGGAAGAAAAATACCTGTGTAACATGACTATGGAGAATTTCATGAAAAAGAGCCGAGGACACATAAGGAAAAGACAGAGTGTGAGTGATAAGAGGGCTCATCCATCCACTGTCCCATTACAGTAGTAATAACAGAGTGTCGGGTCTGTCAGACCCTCCTCCAGAGCCGACATCAAAGCCTCGTAATCATCCAGGTGTTTGGAAAATGCCCCTGCAGTCATGCATCAGCAGCCTCTCTTTATTGGTCATTAATGAGAGTGTTTCTGATGGCTTCCGTATGAGCCTCTACACACTGTTTTTCCTCCTCCTCTCTCTCTCTCTCTCTCTCTCTCAGACACACACACACACCTCTGCTGATGAAGGATGGCAGGGGTCCATCAGAGAGCCGCCTGTGGGGCGAAGGCTACTGAGAGCCTACTGTAAAAGTTCTTATTGACTGACTGCTTAAATGAACTGGAATAATAAGGTCGAGGGTCAAAGTTGTGTTTTTTGCCACAATAAATCTCCTTTATAAGTCTTGTCGGTGACTGCTGTTAAAAACGCGAGGTGGGAGAGTGTAGCTCACAGCGGGCCTAGTTATCGCGTGTGCTTTCATCTTTTAAAGTGCTGAAAAGGCATATTTGTTCGATTGTTAAAGCAATATGTAAGTCAGACATCTGGAAGCAAGGGTTTCAGAATTAGAATATACGCTATATTACAATTCGTTTTACAAGTTATTACAAATACATGTAAAAGGGGAAAGAAACTGTTAAATCATCTTGTTTGGCACTGCATAATTACTGGCAAAATGTTGCTGCCTGGGTTCTGGACGTTAAAAGCAGCATTTGCAGCAAACTGCCCTTTCTCAATACGCTGTCAGGCCTGCCAGATTTTTGGCATTGTAATTTCTCACATTCCTTGTCTGCTGTTCGTGAAACCACCCCAATCAAATGAAAAGTACAAAGGGTGTCAGGCTAATTAAGTGCTCTATCATTACAGCTTAGAGTCAAAACTGGAGTCAGATTTTTACAGGAAGGAGGGCCATGAGAAAGTTAATAGGCTCCCTGCTGACAGGGCAATTACAAAAGATATAGTGGCGTAAAAGGTGGAAAATGAGGAAAACAACAACAAAGACTTTAAATTATTGTCTTGTACAAACCATCAATCCTAAAAAAAAAAAAAGAGTTACTTTTAGCAATGAGGAGAATGAAGGTAAGAATGTAACACAGTGAGAGCAATTTTTCCCCGGTGGACCATCCAGGCTGTAATTTTCTGCAGGGTCAAAAACCTGTCTTACAGTAATACAGAAATTGGAGATGTATGGGTCCTTTAATCTCCAAATATCTACAAAAATAAAAGGGCTTACTGCCAGGCTGGGGGGCACAAACCAGCCATTGCAGGGATAGAGGAATGTAGCAAATAAGTAGCTTTTGATACCTTTTGACCGACAGAAGAATATAGCTTGCCAGTATCTATAGCTGAGGTTCTCCAAGGACCTCAGAGTGAATCAGCTTTAGAATCGGACTACAGTCTGGCAACATCTGGTGTTAGACATCCCACCAGTGTGGAGTGTCTTGATGTTAGCCAGCACAAAATAATATTATTAATCAAGTGTAATAGCTCCCTATACATCAACAGCTTTCAAAGAGAAAGTTGTTTCGGTGTATATCCACTGATAAAACATACTGGGCTGTACAAGCTGCTAAAAATATTTATCAGAAATTCTCTTCATGTTAGTGTTGCTTCTCACTGGGCAGGCTTGATAAAAAAAAAACAAATATCATTCAGAAATCTTACTGGATGTTTATTTACCCCTGCAGACGTAATGTAAATGTTTGGCATGTATTAGCTGTGCTCACTTGCGGGACGGGAGGATTTTGAAACTGTGCTATTTCTGTAAGACGTGGTTTTGTTTGATTTTACATCATAAACATGGTAGGAGCACAGAGTTTGTGTAACACAGGGAGAATGATAGAGAGACAGAGCAAAACCCACAGGGAGAGGCAGTTTAAAAAGTTTTGTGTCCAGAGGAAGTGAACTGAGCACACTTTCTGTTTTCACTGACTGCCTATTTCTTGTTGATTTGTAGACTCCTCGTACAACCACAGTGTAAACCCTCAGTAAACCTACTGGACCCACTCAGGGGTGGATTAATGCAGATGCATGCTGTATGGACAAGTACTGTTAAAACCCACAAAACATTTCACTCAAGATCCCAGAGTTTCCAGTGATACCAAATTTGTCACACTGATGTACAGGGAAATGTGTCTAAAATTATGTACAAGAAAACCAAAATTGCACAGTTTTAGGATGATGAAATATGGTGCTGAGAATTATGTTGTATGTAATTTATCTGAGCAGATCTTTATGTGTCTCGTTGAGATTTGTATACAGTATCATTTTGGGGTTATTTTGTGTATGTGTGTGTGTGTGTGTGTGTGTGTTTTTCCCTGAGAACTAACCAGTATTTTGTTTAGTAAGATAACAACAGAAACTGTTTTTGTTAACTATGATCTGGTACAAAGACTCATTTGGCTTACAGTTAAATTAGCCAGTTACATGGAGAAAGATGAAGAGATGAGGAAAAAGACCCTTTTCAGGATAAACCTGCATAATAAATGTTATTTGAAAGTATATGTATGTACATATAATTCTGTATTCTTTAAAATTCTGGGTTTTATTAACTAACTACGTACAGTACATACAGAAAAAGCATGTGAACCCATGGCGTTGCATGGTTTTCTGTATTAAAAATGACTGTATTAAAAAAAACATTCACAGTTCTGGAAGAAAAAGAAAGTGAACCCTTGGATTTAATAACTGGTCATACCTCAACAAGCACTTTTAGTAGCTGTTGATCAGACCTGCACACCTGCTGTTGATCAGACCTGTTCAGGAAGAATTTTGGACCATTCCTCATACAGAGCTGCCTAAGCTCAGACATATTCTATAGGATGTCCAGTGTGAACAGCTCTCTAAGCTCATTCTGCAGCACTGCTATAAAGTTACATTCTGCACTCTGACTGAGCCACTCCAAAAGGTGGATTTTACTTGTTTGAAGTCATGTACTTTGTCCTGCTGCATCACCCGACTTCTACTGAGCTTCTGCTGGTGGACAGCCACCCTGACATTATCCTGTAAGACGCCTTTGTAAATTTGGGAATTCATTTTTTGGGATGATGTTTTCATGTTGGTATACAGTGCACTTTTTACACCATATTTAACATTGCATATTTTCCCAAACAATTCAACCTTATTTTCATTAATCCACAAAAAACTAAAAAAAACTATTCCAAAACATGTTCCCAGTGCAACTGTGGAGAGTCTGGGTGCTCTTTAGCAAACCTCTGTTGCACATTAATGCTTTTTTCAGAGAGCAGTGGCTTCCTCTGTGGTGTCCATGGGAGGACACATGCACCACGATTTGCATATGGTAGATTCATGACCAGATTAAAACCAGCGGCAATTACTCTTTTAAGCCTTTAGCTGTGACTCTGGGCTTATTTTTATCCTCCTTGAACACCTCCAATCTTATTTCATTGACCAGATTCCAGCTTTGCCGACTCCTGACTCCAGTTAGCCTGTCGATGTCATTAGCCTTAGCGTTCACATACTTTTTCCAGCCTACACTGTGAGTGTTTATGTCAAAATTGACAAAAACAATAAAATGATTTCTGTGTTAAAATAGATTGATATACTCAGGCATACCACTGACTGCTTATTTTGCTCTTGATTTGTTTTGCATCGTGTAATATAATACAATATGGACATGTTAAAAAGGTTATAAACTTGATTTTCTTTGAGGAAAAAACATTTAAGGGGAAATCAGGGTTTAGCAGAGGTTATTGAGGGATGAGAGTCCTACTCTGCATTTCTTAGTTGTTGCGGTGATTGAAACCTGTTATCTTCCTTGTTAAAAGCTCATCACTAATGCGTGTGGGTTACCTGTCAGGGTGCTCCTTGACCACCTGGTACACTTTGAGTAGGAAGGTCTCATTGCGGAAGGTGTGGCTCACACACTCCTTGTAGAGGCGAAACTCTGCTGCAGTGACGGCCTCACCGTCAGGGATCTGTGAGAGGTTGAACTTAAACTCCTTGTGGTGACGCCGCTGTGGGGAGAGCTCGCTGTCGTACTCCACTGTGGGATGGAAACACACACAAACACGTAGCGTCACAACATTATCCACATGGAGAAAAGAGACAGGGAAAGATAACACAAGGACAAGTGGAAAACTAGCTATTTACTCTCTCTGCATGAAGTAAAATGCTGTTGTGCAAGTTTTCTACTTCTGCTCATCAGAAGAAATCATGGTTAGACTGGATTTGTACTTAAACAGAGCAATTCGTCTTCTACAACATTACGTCTTTATAATGTATTTTCAATGGCTTGTCTCATATTCATGATGTATTTTCTACAAATAGGATGAAACTGCCTTGAACAGACTGGGTTTCAGTGTAAATATAAAGTAGTAATTGATGAGTGTATATCTTTCTCACACACTACACTGAGGTCAACCATAGAAGGCTTAAAACGATCCCATCTTTTATACGTTAAGGTCTAATAGGTTTTCGTGGCTCCCAGTTTCCCTAAATAAACCCCTGTTATCATCAGTCCAAAGCAAAAGCCCATGATTTTTTCAGTGGTAGCAAACTTAGAGACATTCTGCAACCACTTCTGACAGCGTGAAATGACAAAAACCAACAAAATGCTCCCTTCTATGCTTTTAAGTGCAATATGCATCATAATGATAATGTGCTCTCCGGGGAATTGGTTCCTGTCTCAGCTAGAGGTTTTTCTCCCACAGCAAAGGGCCTGCAGAGTCAGTTTGTCAGCAGACACACAGAGCGAGAAAAGGGAAGTGAATAAAGAGGGGGCATGTTGAATGCAATTAGAAGGTCATATACAGAAATAGCCACGCAGACATAAACAGTAAACGCTAAGCCGCAAATATGTGCTATATTCTGCACGGAAACACACGAAAAACTGGTAACATAAATGCTCAAGTACTGAAAACACACATCAATACACTCTATTCTTACTCCATCACATTCACTGATTTAAATACTTACTTGTACGCTAGACACTACCAGACACACTATATGCACAATCCATCATCTCCACTCTTGTTTCCACTCAGTGCAGCGAGGTTCAGCAGGCTGTGGTTTTACCACCAGACTCTACTAAGTGCAGGCCAACTGGGAAACAGCTGGATGTATACTGCGGTGTGACCGAACATAAATGTCCAACATCATGCATTTACCTACATTTATCTTCTGCTACTGCCGCTGCAGCTGCTCCAGCCAGACTAGCTAACCTGGTTAGCTTAACAGAAGCAGTAGTTTGCAATTTCCAAAAATGTCTAACTATTGCTTTAAAAGTGCAACCTCAGATGACTATTAGGAAGGAAAATTAGTAGGAGAGAAAACATATACACATTCAGTCTCTTTATCAATGTTGCCTGATGACTTGATAGATGGAAACTGGAAACATTGTGGAGTCTTCTTTCTTCCTACATTAACTCAACTCACGGCTTCATAATTTGCTTATGTCCAGCAGTTTCAGACATATTTAATACATGTAAAGGGCTGGTATACATGTATATGTTTGCTTTTTTTTGACAGACATTTCATTTTATTTTGAAGATTCACTTGGATACTTTTACAGCCCAAACCTGAGGTAACAGAAATTTTGTTTTATACCTGTGCCAGGCTTGTGAAAACCTTCTGGTTTAATTTTATGATGTAAGGACCAACCCAAAATGGCCCAATGACACATTTTACTCCCTGAGTCATAGCCATCTCCCAAAAAATGCCAGCCCCACCTTGTACCCACACCTAGGAAGGTCAAAGCTCTCCTTATCCCCAGACATTTACAAGTTTACATGTAAATGCTGAACCCAAGCAACACACTGAGCTGAGAGTGCTGGGGAGGGAAGACATGACATTCTGGCTTCATTGCATATGAGGAAAAATCAAAATCTGTGCACTGTGTCTTGGTCAAAACAAATTATGATAACTGAAGGATCTCAGTTCTCAAACACTTTCCACTGAAGCAAAGGAAACCACCAAGACAACGAGTCGTTCTTCACATCGGCGTCAGTGTGACTTTTATCAGATGTGACAGCGGCCATTTCATCATCTTACTCCACAAGCTGCCACACACGCAAACGCACAGATGTTGCAGTAACTGTGTGTGATACTGGGTCTGGTCTTGCGTTGAGGGGTGGATAGATCAGCTAAGCTTCTGTGAATGTGTGTGCGGAGGCCTTCAGCAGAGGTCATGGTACTCTAAATGACTTTACAACCCTCCCTCCAACACCCCCGCGCTTTAAGACCAACAGCTTCAAATTTCATGTTTCCTATTTAGGAGTCTACTGGCTTTTCAGCACAAAAACTCTGATAAACTTTTAACTTATTGTAGAAAGAGTCCCACATCAAATAATGTTTACTATGTTTGCTGTATTGTCTGTTGAGTACACCTGTACTAAAAAGCTGAAGTTCTAACTTGGGAGCCTTATTATATAAATGCAACATGTGCATTCCTCTAACTTCCTTGCAGCTATTAATAAAAAAATGAGTAGCCAGAACTGTGCCTAAACACACATATACACACAATCTAGGAGTTGTCCAGTATGGCCACTTTCTTCCAGTAACTAGCTCCACTGAAGCAACAAGGGTGTTGACAGTCTGGTCCTAGAATTCAACTTGCAACTTTTTATACTTTACACTTCCTCAAAAATGTTACAAAACCTAATATAATCACACAAGAGGAATGGAAAAGGGGAGAAAACAGTTTTCACTGAGATGAAAAATGTATGCACTCATTTTATCGGGGTTTTAATGAAATTCACAGGACACATCTCTTTTGAAATTTATTCCCGTCACATCCTAACAAAATCTCAAGGCACTCAAGGCGGCTCACTGAACAACTCACCAGCCTGTTCAAGTGAAATAAATCTTTTTTTTCTAATCTCAGGGAAGGGAGTTGTTTTGAACAATGTCCAGATGAAGACAAGCAATTAAAACTATGAAATATACAGAGAGCCACAGTCTCACATCTCTTATATCTAACACTTTATCACCGCAGCCCGATGCAAAGCAGCCTGGGAACCGCACTATTAGCAGCTAAGAGGCATTCCAGCTGCTTCCCGACCTTCTCAGCTTGAAATTCGATTGAAAGCCACTGAGGTTTTGCATCTAAAATCAAAGGGAATTCTATATACAAGGGGCATAACCTCTGTGCTAATCGACCATGATGTGAGCTCTGAGATAGGAACACACAGAAGGGAAAGGGGATTTATATTTGGATGATTCAAGGAGGAATTTATTCAAAGTGATTCTAAAGATGGGGAGAAAGTGATTATATTGGTGATGTGGTGCAACAGTGTTCACTGGAAAATGTGAGAAAGAGTGCCAAAGTATCATACATGAGTGAATACTAATCTGTAGGTGTAAATTATGGTTTTGTTTTATTACCACACTCTCATCGTTGGGTCACCATTTCATGAGAAAATACACAAAGGAATGAAAAATAACAAAGTCAGTTTTCATTTAAACAGTCCACGATTTTCTCTTTCATTCTCAACCTCTTGAACACACACACGCAAACACACCAAGGCGGCCAAGGTTAACCAGAAAACCTGAAAAAAGTGGGGAAATTTTCTGATGATTCACCTAAACACTGTGGGTGATTTAATCTACTACGAGAAACAGAGAAACAAGGTGGAAAGAGAAAGTGGGAGAGGAGAGGAAATTATGACTGTTGAATGTTGATACAGAGAAAGACAGAACATATGAATGAAAGTTTTGAGGGAGGAAGAAGACAAAGCAAAGGAAATGGATTAAGGAATGTTTTTTGTGGAAGAATTTTTTTTTTTTTTTTGGGGGGGGGGGGGGGGGGGGTTGATTGATTTATACAATTGGATAAACTGAATGGAACGGGAACACAGCAAAATCTGTATGTCAATATAAAGAAAGTTTATGCCAGTTAAAATGACACTGGAGAAGAAGATAACAGGGGAAGAAGCGGATAAGACGCCAAGACCAGACGAAAAAAGACAAAGTCAGTTGTCAGAGAGAGGAAGATAGAGAGACCAAAGGCGCAAAAAATGGGGGGAGAAAGGGAAAGACATGTCTGGGATGTAACAAGAGGAGGAGAGAAGGAGACACTTCGTGACAGAAAGAGAATGAGATTTTTTGCTTTCATAGGAGTTATTCTCCCGTTTCTCCACCTCCGCAACATGTGGCTCGGCCGCTCTGTCCCTGCTGCTGTAGGTATTACAGCAACCCACACACAAGCACAGACACACACCACCCACCTGACACTGAGAATTATTTGCTTTCACATGTGTTCATATGGTTCTTATATTCACAGTCTGCACTTGCTGGGTGGTTATTAGTATATGTCATGAGTTATAATGTTGTTTTGTGAATATGAGTTGAAATTCAGAACTGAAGATATTAAAATGTACATGTCATACGTGTCAGTATTTGGAAGAAAAGTCTAAAAATGGCTAACACTTAAGCATGACTTGTCATAAACTGAGAAGCATGCCCCTTAAAGAGGCAAAGGATACTTTAAAATGCATGTTTTCATATCAAAATACCTTATCTTAGTATTTTGGACGTTAACAGTAATAGTTAGTTTCGATGCATATTATTTTTCTCACTGCATGTGAAATGGAGAGTGCAGAGTTACTGCTTAGAGGGCCTGGTTTAGATCCCACACACCTAAAACCTACCCTAACCCCCATTTATTTGTTTACAGGTCAATCTTGGCAGGTCCAAAATGGTGGCCAGCAGCTAATGCTGGATCTGCATATACAGTATACGTGTATCTGCTGAAAGAAAGACAAGTGAGTCAAACTTTGAGACAAAAGGCTGTCTGTATAGAAAGAGGCAGGCTGGATGAGTGCACAAACAGGCAGACAAGACAGAGGAAGAGATAAAAGTGAATCTGACAGTGAGTGATAACCACAACCTCTGGAGTAAAAATGATAAACAGCAGTCAACAGACACAGTTTGTGAGGCTGCAGCAGCAAAATTTGGAGGCATGATGGAAAAGTAAGAATAAGAAAAGAGCGGAGAGTGGGATGAAAGCTATAAGTAGAAGGAAGGAAGACAGACAAATTCAAATCTTGGATGTGAAGCAGAAAAAGCAGGACTGTGCAGGAGAGGCCTGGTGGTGGTTGACAGGCTGACTTGTATGTGGTCTGTGGTTAGTGGTCAGTGCTTTAGCTCACACTCCTGATGCTGCCCAACCAAGAGACAGCTGGCGAACGGCCGTCTGCATCAAATCCCTCCTGCTTTCTTGCACACGTCCCACAACCACAGAGCAAAACAAACAACAACCACCTCCCCAGGCCAAAATACTTTTTCGCCCTTCATCAACACTCAGTTGGTAAAATTAACTACAGGTAACATTACACATAGGTTTTCTCCAAAGTAATTATGTCATCAGATAATATCTGCCTGTTTTAAAGTGGGGGTTACTGAGGGCTTTTAGCCTCCAAACTTTCCATCCACCAGAATAGGACACAGTTTTGGTCCCCACAGGCATGGCATTGTGGGTGGGCCTAACGGGCCTGGGCCCACGTACCTGTACAACTGCCCCATCCTAAATGAACGGGAGAACCTGTATTTTCTATATTTTTATTTTTTAATTATTAAAACTAACATTTAAACATACAATAAAAATGTTTTTAAATAATGCAGATGCAGTCACTCTACCTGCAAATGCAGTTTCTGTTGAAACTAGAAGAACCTAGAAAACAAATGTAGGCAAGACGAGAGGTAAATCTGAAAACTCCTGTCTGACTTGAATGTCTCTGTATGCCTTGAAAGCATAGACCGATAATAATCCACCCAGATCATCCAAACAAGACAGTATTTCCTTGAATATAATCAAAATGTCAGCGATCTGAATAAACATGATAGATAGGATATTATATATTTCACTTATACGCAATTTGAGCAATGTACCCACGTGTGCTTCTTGTACTTGAAAATGTTTTCGAAAAATATTTCTAAAGTGTCACAAACAACCAGACACTCTAGTCGCCTTCCAGAGCATTATATCACTCATTTCTGCTTTTATGAGACTACCATTTGGAAAATCATCAAAGGAAAGAAAACATTATTGACTTTTGTAATTAAAAGGCCCAGGCAAAATTACTTTGGCCATTCCAAAATTGAAATCCTGGTGCTGTCTGGTCCACAGAATTTAAGAATTTAATCTGACACAGCAATACAATATCTACGTGTATGTCAAATTAGCTAACATAAGCTAACATATATGCGACTGGTTATACCAGAAGTAGCGTGTCTATACAGGAAGAGTTTCAGCCATGTTTTTTGGTCATCCATCTCAGAGAGCAGATGCACTCCTACTTCAGTTAATCCAGCTGTCTACAGAGGGTGCATTACGGCTCTCATTTTACTCACACTATATGCATGTAAAGACCCAATGCATATTTTTGCGCTTTAAGTCTATTTTATACTTCCATTTTCTACACATAACTACAGTGATTGTGTTGGGCTCTGAGCACTGCCAAAACACTGGTGACCTACATTCAATAATATTCTTGAAAGCCTCACTGTACGTCTCCTGTGTATACACAGTGTAAGGTCTTGTGAATGTGTTGAACTAAGTAAGGGTGTGTCTCCTTTCCTATGAGAAATCAGGTGTTCTTTTTTTCCTCAAAAAAATTAAATAGTGTCACTTAAAATAGATAATAGACTTTTTTTTAATTTCTAAAAAGTGCACTGAGTTCATACTAAGTGGATGGGAAATGAGATCAAGAAATCAGACCACTTTTTTTTAAACTGATCAAAAATACTGTGTTTAAAACATCAGCATAAAGCTAACTAAAGATCCTTCATGCCTGATCCTTCTAATAGGAGAGCTTGATTTGCACCTTGTCATCCTCGCCAAATAAACTACACTGATGTGATCTGTGAGATCTGTGGAGATCTGCTGTGGACCAGGTGCATCAAAATGGCAGGCTATTGGTTTGTCAGGGAAATTTTCCAGAGCACAGAGCACCTTAATTTAGCAGAAACACATTTACTGAGACCTTGGGAACAACTCAACCTGAGCAATGGAAGATTACGTGCAATATGTGGTCCAAGGAGTTGAGAAAGTCTTGCAAGGTCCTCCTCACAAATTATTTTAACCCTATAGTCAGAAAAGACCGTGAGTATTGGATGATTCTGCAAAACCCAGGTTTACATTAGATTTTTTAAATTCTGCGCATGCCAACGACAGTATTGTTGAAGTCAGTGAAAGACCATGGTTATGCTTAATTAGCTGTAACCACCTCATGGTTGTACACCTCCACCAACCAATCAAGTTGCAGGAAATTATAATAAAAATCTCCCCTTCTGTCCCTGAGATATGGTGTTGAATAATGGCCAGGAAATTGCTTTTATAGAACATTATGATGTCACAGTGAGGTTGACCTTTAACTTTGGGATATAACATGTCTTCACTTCATCATTTTATTCTATTAAGACACTTGTGTGAAATTATGTCATAAGTAGCACATTAATTGTTGTTTTGGCCAAAAACATGTTTTGTGAGGTCACAGTGACTTTGACCTTTGACTGCCAAAACCCAATCAGTTCATCCTTGAATCCAAGTGAATACTTGAATTTGAAGAAATTCCCTCAAGGTATTCATAAGATATCGCCTTCATGAGAACAGAACAGACGGCTGGATAGATGGACACCCCAAAAATATAATATCTCTGGCCAACGGAGCAGCTGCATGATAAAAGCTCTAATGTTAATTGCAAGTTTGTGAACTCCCATCTCCTGCATGAAAGTTAGACACGCTAACATGCTCGCCCACCACCACAATTTCCACACCCTTTTTCCAGAAGTCCTTCATGCATTGGCTCTGAACATTATCTTTGGATGTAAACCTGTAAGCCACACTCATCTTTTTTCCCCTCGAAGCTCTATCTCATAATGCACACAACCCAAGGTTTACACTGCCTCTTCCTCTTCATCCGAACAGGAAAGAGTGGATGTTGACATTTGGTTTGTGAGACAGGTTAAACACTTATGCTCTGGTTTACTGCCATTGTAGCAGACATTTCATTTTTTCCCCCTCAGTGTCTCCTGGAAGAAATCAGATGATTGCAGCCCTGTTAAAGAAAGGAACCATTGACCTTACTGAACTGCTATGGGAACGAGAAGCCAGTGTAGCTGAAAAAATAACAGTGTGAGTCTTCCTCTGCTGTACAGCAAACATTCCACTATCTTCTCAGTAACCGCTCTTTGTGGGGGTTTCATGCATGAAGCATGACAAAATCCCAAAGACCCTCATAAAAATCTCTGCTTTCTAATTAAATCTGTAATTTACTATTTCCTCTGACCCGTAATGCACCACAGTCAAAGAGAAGCAATGAGAGGGAGAAAAGTAAAGAGAAAGTGCACGCGGGAAGGGAAGGAGAATAAAAAGGCCGACATTTTCGCAAACACCCCTCAATTTAATTTCTGCACACCAAGAACCTGTCAACGTTGTTAAAGACTTTGTGGATGGCTAAACCAATAAAAAAATGTTCTGGATGTCCAAGGCATGAGAGGAATCCATCTGTGTTTATGTAATTACAGTCCATAATCTGTCTGGTTTTTCTCTCAGACTTAATGGTTTCTGAGGATAGGTCAGATATGTCCATGTCTTCCATTTATCGTTAATTCCTCCAAAGTCCCATCTAATTAAGGGTTTGGCCTGACAGATTGACTGTCTATGGAAACTTTTGCAGTTGATACAATCACAACTCATCACCAATTGACACTGTTTGATTATGAAAGAAAAACATCTGGAAATCTTTATGCTGTAAACAATAGTCTTCCTTAAGAGGCTCACACCAGATTTTATGTTTCAACTCTTAAACCTCTGGCATGTGTGGAAAGATAACACATGGGTACAGCTGTTGATTTTTGCAAAGCAGATGAATACTGGCAGCTCACACACCCACACGGCAGTGGTGTGAGTCGCCTGAGGTGTTGCCACTATGCTTGGCTGCCACCAGGAACTGTTTCCGCCTTCCTGCTGAATGTTTTGGCTCTTTGTAGTCAGGCAGCTGGCAGAGTAGCTCCTGGGGTCAAGGTACAGACAAGGGGGCTTGTAGTCTGCTGGGAGTCATCATTAGCATTGAGCAAGGGTGTGTGTGTGTGTGTCTTTGGAGACTCATCCTGTGCTCTGATCTTCTCCCTTGACCCGGCATCAAAGCCGACACACTGAGCGCCACAGGACCAGCCGAGGGCTACTGGCAAGAGCGAGAGTTTACGTCTGCTGCATGTGTAGGCACACGAGTGCACGCATACCTCTAGATACTTCCTAAAAGCTCTTACACAAATGAATGCAGTTACGCTAGTTACACACATACGGGCACTGACCTATGCGCACATACAGATGTAAATGTCAAAGCGAGGAATTAAAAGACACACTTGCATCATGGGATCTCATGAGACAGAGCACAGAGGGGCATACACTCGCATTTCCACACACACTTTGTGATGCACACACACTCCCAGAGGTCGGTGGTGTGAGATTTCAAGGCCAAGGCGCGAGTATCAGTCCATAGAATGGATATGAAGCAGTGAGACCAGCTGATTTGCTGTCAGGTCCCATTAGTAAACAGAGAACAGAAACCGACAGCTCCACCCTGTGTGTCCAGCAGAAAACAAAAAAAGTGGTCTCAGCACTTTACTGATTACTGTCATGTGTTGCTGACATACAGCTAAGAATAGCCAAGAAACGTCTGCAAAGATTTCAAGTTGACAGAACCTACAGATGCCTTGTGAAAGCTTTCAACTTCACTGTTCAAAACCAGAAGGTGAGGGGAGTCTTTCCTGGGAAAATTCCAGCAGGTTTGTTTGGAATAAAATAAGAAGACCCTGGTAGTTAGCAGGAGCAGGAACTAAGAAAGAGAGCCACATACTAACATCACCAACATCATCTGAGCATGTAATCTCTGGCAAATATAACACTGACACAATAAAGCAAAGACATCTTCTCCATGACCTAAATGCAACCATATAATTGATAAGTTGTGTAGAAATTCAAGACTTTTACATCAGTCCAGTCTAACATTATGGGAATGGCCACACAATAAAAATCACAGTTGTTATAAAATAGAATGTAATAATAATACTAATACAGGACTTCCCGAGAGCCTACAATTCAGGCTGCATTTTATCCTCTAGCACACACACACACGCACACACACACACACAGAAACACACATATTCATCAATGGCCTGGATATCCAGCCTGCTCTTCTTCCATTACCTCCCACAGGTTACAATACATAATGACCTCACTGGACAGGCATCCCCAGGAACAAAGGCCCCATTTGAACCATATAATCACATTTTTCTACAACTATCATCCTCCATATAATGCTTGAAAAACCATTTGGGTTTTTTGAAATACCCATCCAAAACCATGACACATAATGTCAAGCGTCCTGTCTCAGACACACACACACAGGCACACACACAGGCACACACAAACTCACACACGTCCAAAGAGGTAGAGCATTTGATTTTTGTTCCCACCGCCTCCAGCTCCATCACCACTAAGCTGCATTCCATACGAGATGATAAAATGAGGTCTGGATACACATCTATCTTTTGTCATTTTGAGATTTTCAGCTAGTGCACAATGTGTGTGGGTTTGCGTGTGTGTGTGTGGGTTTTTGTATGTGTGTGTGTGTCTAACCCTGACGATAGGCAGATAATTTGCTGTAATTGCTCCCCTGCTGGAGCTTTGCTAACAGATAGATAACCAAGGTATGGCTGTTGGACTGCATAGTATCAGTATTTTCCATCAATGGACTGACAGCTGAGCAGTAGCAGTCATCAGCTTGCTTTTGAGTTTCCAGTTGGCCTCTAGGTAGCGGGATATGTCATACCTGTGTGTCAAGAGGAGATTTTATTCCATCTTTTCAAGCACGATCTCTAAGGATTAAGATGTGGACCCACTAACGCAGATGCAGGAGCCATTTAAACAACAAAGGTATGTGAATGTTCTTACAATGCCCCTTTTCTGTCGTTTTCCACTACAGTAAAGTACTACACCATAATGTAACATAATCTGAGGTAATGTAACAAAAGGTTAAATAAGGTAGCATATAATACGTAACGTGATATAAATTAATGTAACATAAGGTTAGGTAAGGTGACATATAATGAGGTTAGATGAGGTAACGTAACAAACAGTATGGTAACATTATAAGAACAAGTAAGGCAACATAAGGTCTAGCATGACACTATGAAGTAAATCAGTGTAACATAACTTAGAGTAACATAAGTCTAACTTGGTGTACTATAACTTAATGTAATGTAACTTAGCATGACATAGCTTAATGTAACCTAGCTTAACATAATGTTGCCTACCATAAAGTAGCTTCAACATGCTGCCATGTTAAGGGAGTGTTTAAACTAGCTATATTGCAACTGTTTGACAATGACTTCTCTGCACCTACGACAAAAGTTAAAGACAATCCTTAAAAGACAGGGAGGTTACAATGCATTAAAATTGATAATGATATCTGTACCTATTTCAGTGATTGCCTCTTGTCCTTTTGTTGCGTTGACAGTGTATTCTCCTCTTTTATACAAATGAATAGATTGGAGGGAGATATAGAGTTACCAAATTTGCAACTTTACAACTGGGCAGCCAATATGCAAAAGATTGCGCACTAAGTTATGTTACACTGATTTACTCCAGGCCTGGAAAGTCATGCCACTCTTCCTCCTTTACAGCTTTGGTATGCCATGCCGCCAGACCCAAACACAGTACACAGATAATCTGATAGTCATATCCACCAACGTTCAGCATTTGAGTTAAGGTTCAGGTTTCCAGTTCACGAAAATGATTTCTGCATACGCTGCTTAGACATCACAAATGGTGCTAGCATCACATTGCACAAAAGATTATTGCTTGCAAATCTGTAGATTTCGCTAATCCTGCAGGGCTCCTGCACCCTAATCCTCAAGTCCAAAATATGGCATTTGTTTTGTGCTTTGATTGGTAAACATGTCAGAATCTCACATTGCAATTGCAACTTGTATTTAGCAAATTTGATGACAGCCAAGTTTGGAGATAGGGATGATTGACCTCACAAGACTATCAAGACAAATGTAGGTGTAAGGGAGGGGCCTTCCATGTGCGTGTACACATTCAACCTTTACACCCATGTTGATAATCAGTCTTTATATGGCATTTGTGTCCGTTTGAACCCTTTCAGGTCTAAATGGACATTAATGTCTGTTGTGATTTCACCTAACTCCCCTGTAAAAACATGTTTGTTTCACTGGACACCAATTTGAGCCAATGAGCTGTCAACAAAAGATGGTGCAACATCTTTTTCACATTTATGAGGACATTCCATGAAATCAGGACAGAAATGAGCTGTAAAATAAACACCAGCAGAGATTCCTTTTTTCCCCACTTTATGGGATGTTAATAAAAATTTCAGCACAGTAGAGCAGCTGTCACAACAGCTTCTGGTCAGGCTAATGGTGACATACACTTCACTTCAACAGTCAGTGGTCTACACACAAGAATTGGTTCTGTAGACAGTCAGATGACTTCTCAAATCCTCACTGGAGGACACAACACTACCTATGACTGCACACATCTAAGTTCAGTTAAAAGTGACTCACTTACTGTGAGATATGATTAGTTATTTCTTTTTTAATTAAAGGATTCCATCCTGCCATTTTGGTCACAGCATGGTTGGCGTGCATAAATTCAAAAATTAGTAAACTGAACGCTCATGCAGGGTTTGGTGCGTGAGTCCATTTTGTTCTTCTCCAACATCTTGTTCTCTTTGGGGGCTGATTTGGCAGAAAGACTACTGGCTGTTTCATTTAGACACATACAAGAAAATAAACACAACCAAATACTGCGGTCATAAACAAAACCAGTGAGACCAAACACTTGCTGTGTAATGTATGGCACTAACACGAACAATCCTAAATCAAAATTATTAATCTTACAATACAGTGCATAATAAAAGAGACATTGCTTAGAGACTTTCAGGATTTGCGGTCTTTTGATTGCCATATGATACAGGGGAAAAACATTTGGATGCCAAGAAAAAAAAAGGGTCTGTCTGGGTCTATGACTTTGCAGAAAATGTAGAAGACTGTTGCTTTGGTTACAAAATGAAATCCCCTAATGCAGGATGACACAAGGACCCCAAAAAGTTCATATTTCATAAGTCAATATTTATTGGGAAAGGCAGTGACCATGGCATACAGGGGTCTGCCTTTATTTATGCTGTGACAATAAAGGGATGATGGTCATCAAAAATGTCCTTATTCTGGCCTAGCAGGCTCATTGGAAAGCATCTTAAGACAGACTTCACAAGCATGTGTCTGTGTGCAAGCTACTCATTATTTTCAGTGCATTCAGAGAGCCAGTGTGATATTTCAGTTTTTCCTTTTTAATACATTTCTAAATGTATTGTACATTTTTATGTATATTTATTTTAGCATAAGGCTGCAACATAACAAAATGTAAAAAAAAAAAGTTAAGGGGTCTGAATTCCAAATGCACTGTAGTTGTTTGTGTCTGATTTGTGATTGAGTGTACTTTTGTGAGTGGAGTGTACCACGTGCACCAGTACAGGTAGTAAAGAGGGCATGCTATAGTGATCTGCTGTTAATGTCTGGCTTTGGGCAGCAGGTGTGCATGTGAGTCTGTGTGTGTGTGTGTGTGTGTGTGTGTGTGTGTGTGTGTGTGTGTGTGTGTGCGTGTCTGGGATTGGCCAGTCTGGTCCTAGATTTAGGGGAGGAAGCCAGTGTCAGGGCCAAGAGATGGATCTCTCCTAAGGGATCTGATAAATAAGAAAAAAATATCTTTGAAAAAGGGAAACGCAGCTGTTTCCAAAGGAGAAGTCAAAATATTGGTGGCTTCACATTCCAAAGCCGCCAAGGTAGAAGGCCGGCTCACTCTGCAATGCTATTTGGGACTCTGTTTTCCCTCCCTCTCACAGTTAACATCTCTCTTTCTCTTTCTTCTCTTCATCTCTGCAAATCTTTCCTTCCCTCTCTATCATTCTAGCTCCCTATCCTCACCTCTCTTTTTTGCCCCTTCACTCCCTTTGGGATTCCCTTTGGAAAGTCCATGGTGACCACAATGCATTTCACTGGCTTAGAACATATCCAGTTTAGCCCGGCTTCAATCTTCCCCTGGGCTGACGTATATGTTAGACCTACTGCTTGTTTTACACACAGGCTTAGCTCCAACAATAGCGGTGGTAACCTGATACCTGGATATTCAAAAACCAGGTGGTCCATGAGGAAAATCAAAAGAAAAATAATCAGTGTTTCTAATAATATGTCTGTCCATGATGTCAACACAATATTGGTGAGATGAAAGTGTAGAGGAATTTGGCTTTCTTAGTTTTAGTTTAAAGCAAGAAACACTCATCTGATCTGCCTGTCATGCCTTTGCATGTGTTATTTCAGTACGGGGAGCTCCAGTGGAAACTGTTCCCCAAAACACTGTTCCCTCAGTCTACAGTTCAGAGTTTAAGGAGGAAATTATTCAGTGTAAATCCAGTTATATTTTCTACTTTGTTATATAGAATGCACATGAAACAAAGTGTTTAGATCTTTTTTATACATTTAATCTGTTGCAGATGTAATTGTAATTTTTTATTATATCCAGAGCCCTGATTTGAACCCAATGAACATCTCTGGAGAGACATGAAAATGGTTGTCCACTGATGGTCCCCATCCAATCTGACAGAGCTTGAGAGGATCTGCAGAGCAGAATGGTAGAAAATCCCCAAATCCAGGTGTGCAAAGCTTGTCATCTCATACCTGAGAAGACTTGCTGCTGTAATTGCTGCCAAAGGTGTGTCACCCACGTACTGAGTAAAGTGTCTTAATACTTAACCATCCATCCATTCTGTATACTGTTTATCCTACGAGGGTAATTTAGAGTCACAGCTTAACCTAACCTGCATACCTGGAGAAAACCCACATAAGTACAGAGAGAACATGCAAACTCCACAAGTCCCCGCCAAACTGAGTTTTGAATCCTTGAATAGGATAAAATAGAACAAAATGTGAAGAAAAGTAAATGGGGTCTGAGTACTTTCTGACTGCACTGTATGTATAACAAAGACACCGACAATGAGAAACATACTGCAGATGAACACAACTGAAAAATGGGGGACTTCCTGTTGGAAAAGGATTCATACTGGACTTTTAAACACTCAGTCAGATAAGGTATCCAGGAGACTGGCTGCTTGGAGGTGTGGAAAGTGTCCATACAGGAGGAAGGACTGGGCAGAGTTTCCCCTGCACATCCTTAGTGATAAGATCCTTTTATCCAGAGAGCCTCACGGCACTGGGAGTGGATACATTTTTGTTTTGGGTGGTCTCATTGGCAGTCAAACCCCCTAATCTCTGGACATATTAGAGTAATGCTGTATCCAAAGACATGTGATTAACCACCAACTTTTTTTCATCTTATCTATCTGATCAGACTGTCCTTTCTTTTCTGCATTTGCACTTTTATTATTATTGTTATATATATGACTGAGTGCTCTCTCCTCCTTTTTAGTTCTACTGCCCTATTTTTCTTTCTCTGACAATGCCACTGGTTAGAGGCCTGATCTCTGTTTTTTGCAAATAATGATGTATTGAATTAAGGTGGAATGAAAATCATATAAATTTGTATTCAGTTCTTTAAAATCAAATGCTTGAAACTGCACTTGTAAGCCAAATTACATACATATTGCCCTCAGCAAGTTGCTTCTCTTCCTCCTCCTCCTCCTCCTATTCATTTTCTCATCTCCCCCTTCCTCCCTACCTCCCTCCATCCCTCCCGTCTGCGACTGTTTTCCTGTCAGTGTCATGTTTGGAAAGTCAGCCTGTGGGTCAGCCCAGGACTTATAAATTTGTCAGCGGCAGCTCGGTTGAAAGGGAGGGTCAGGAGCATCGGCACTCACATGGGGCCTTTTTCTCACTGTGAACCTGTGGTTGTTTCAGGCATCGTCTCTAGAGAGACGACCAGTCTGGGAACATTTGAGGGGCCGAGGTATTTGATGGATTCTTCTTGTATAACAAGGTAGGAGTCCTGGCAAGTACATTCAAATAAGCTCCAATTATCAGTGCAGACATGCACAAGCCAAATCACACATCTAAATTTGTGTACTTGTAAATACTTTGCATGAGTGCTTTTTTATTCCCTAACCCTTTAACCTGGCTTTAAAGGAAAACTCAGACCTGACACATTTATTGTTTAATAAACAGCTATTGTGGACCGACCTACCCACAAGACATCTCGCATTTGACACACACAGAAAATGTGCTTGCTCTGTTTTTCTCATCAACACCCAAACATCAGACAGTGCTACAGCTTAACATCCATGCAAGAAGTCATGGAAGAAATCATCACATATGCAAAAACACGTCAGTTGAGGGGAAGCAGTGGACTAAGAGTTAAATACAAGATAACTCCTGGAAGGTGCACATCATCACTGACTGGTGATATGTAAAAGCATCCGCAGGTTACATCTTCCTCTAAAGAAATCTATTACATATCTAATGTTAATCTTTAAGTCAAGTCATGATGCTAATAGCAATGTCTGCATGCAAACATTTGCTAATTAGCACTTAAGACAAAGTACAGTGGAGGCTAATGAGAATGTGACTTTGCACAGATTTGGTTATAAACCAAAGTACAGGGGAAATGTATATCTTAACCTGATACTAGCACCAAAGGGAAAATTAGGTATACCCCAAAGTTATTACAGTTCATCCCAAGGGGAACGTGAATGTCCATTTGTCAATCAGTCCAGCAGATGAACAGATACACTCGTCAAGCACTTTATTAAGAGCACCAGCAATAATCCAATCAGCCAATCATGTGGCAGCAGTGCAACGCATACAACTGTGCAGATACAGGTCAGGAGCCTCAGTTAATATTCACATCAAACATCAGAATGGGGAAAAATGTGGACCTCAGTGACTTTGACTGTGCATGACTGTTGGTGCCAGACAACACTCAACAGTCTCGTGCGCGGTTCTGTGGACAGAGCCACCTTGTTGATGAGAGAGGTCAGAGGAGGAAGGCCAGGCTGGTTCAAGCTGACAGAAGGATACAGTGGCTTAGATAACCACTCTTTACAACTGTGGTGAGCAGAGAAGCATCTCAGAATGCACAACACATCAAGCCTTGAGCAGATGGGCTACAACAGCAGAGGACCTCATTAGGCATCGAAAATCTGAGGCTGGAGCACAGACTCGAGACCTGAGGCTCAAAGATGGTAGGGTAAGAATTTGGCATCAACAGCATGAATCCATGGACCCTCAAGCATCCTCTGGGGGAGCCTTTTTTCTTTCCTTTCTTCCCTCCTTGGTCTTTCTTTCTGTTTTTTATGACTAGAGATAAATCCCAGCAGGCTTTCTAGTGCATCACCAAAGAATGTGACAAGCAGGAATGTTTGCCGTGACATTTACGCCATTCCTGACGGCCCATGGCCATCTCCATCACCAGAGTGAGCCTCTTCAGCAGAGCACATGACTGGTCATTACGATAATTAATGGAGTTACTGGGCACACAGGAACATGCTGAGTCTGAGTTCAGCAGTTCATAGGTTCACAACCTTTTTTAAGACCAGGGCAGACCATAAATTGCAAAGACATACCTACCGATGTTTACAAGAAGGTTTGCCTCCAGTACTGTGTAGCCTAACATTAAATTTAGCATCACAAAAGGATCTAAGCAGGCTGTAGTATAAAAACACACTTGCTGTTAGCACCAGGCGCTAACAGGTGACACCAAATCAACTAGGACTGCACTCATAAGGATTACATCTATAAGGTGTTATATTAGTTGTGTAGTAAAATAGTGTCTCCTCAGTGTGTGTTCATCGATGTTCCCCTCTCACAATCACCCCCAAACGGTCCCCTCAAATCCAAATCGGGAGAAATGCACATATAAAAACAGAGACGTTTTTGTTTGCATCTTCTCCTCTCTCTGTGCCTCTTTGTTTCCCTCTTTCACATATAAAACTTAAGATATACAAACACAGCCTCACACAAGCACATAAGCATAATTCTTAGTTAATGTCTGATCTCCTCTACGTGGTCTCCTCACACAAGACAAAGGCCTGTAGCAAGAGAGCAATTCGGGAGTAAATATACACACATTCTCCCTCCTCATCTCCACTCTCTTTTACACACATACCCACATACCCAAGTACACGTACAAGTGTGTACTCAACTACATTATTCATTTATACTGAACAGCTGCACAGTAAACCTCAAAACGTCAAGTCTTATCATAAAAAGGATTACAACAATCACGCAACATGAAGCAACTGCAACAAGAATTCAGTCAAAACGGCCTGATCGCCTATAGTGTGTGATATTTTTGTATCAACTTTTCCATAAACTGCTAGTCTTCAATATCTTTAAATGGTGCCTTTTCAGGCCAGATTATTTTTTCTTTCAGGGCTGGAAAAGCTTTTAAAACTGCATCTGGACCACCAGACTCTCCAGTGAAACCCATACTATAATCAATATGTTTATAACTGGGTCTATAGTCTAATATATCATGTACTGTCTGTTTATATGTGCCCCTGAAAAGGGCTATCATATCAAGCTGCTTCTTGTTGCACGGCATGTGGTCAAGAGTCCTTCTGAGGTTTTTCTGGGCCGATGTTTGGAATCGAGTAAATGCAACAAGATGAAATACAGCAATAATTTGTAGAATGGCAAAACAGAGAGAGAAAAATGTAAAAAAAAAAGACAGAATGGGAGAAAACAACAAATGTGAGAGAGGACCGTGGAGCTCTGTCCCATCCTCCTTGAGGCACAGCAGAGCAAACAGAGCAAATCCCCCATGCCTCTCCCAGAGGTGATAAATGGGAGCAGCGGGCCTAATCAGATGTTCCGCCAGGGTTATCGGCTCAGTTTGACAGATCGTTAACAGCCAGGAGTCCACTGCCCATCACCTCCTTATCTCGTCACACTCCTCCGACCCACGCCACTATCATTCCAAACTGGAATGTCGAAGAAAGACACGAGAGTGGACAAGGGAGAAGAAATAAAGTCAGAGGAAAAACACAACAAGAAGCGTAATCTCTGTACTTAGCCCCAATCTCAGCTGCAATCTCGTCAAGTCAGACAGTTATGGCTTGAGAGGGACCGATATTATCAGAGTGGATGGGCTGGTAGGTGGAGGAATGATGTGTGTGTGCGTGTGTGTGTGTGCAGTGGGTGTTAAAAGCAGGGTATATGACAGAGATGACTTCAAGTGTACATGGAACGGCCTCTTATGAATGGTTATCTGCTGACCTCAGGGTCGACAAATATATGTATATAACCAAATATAAAGGTTTATTTGTCTGAATTGCTCCACTTATCGAGGACAATACTGTTAGGAGACATGCACATAGACAAGCTCATACACATTGTAAGGTCTGTAGCGAGAACTCAGATGGACAATAGAGCTGTCCTGTAACACCTGTCTTTATGACAGACATAAATCCAGACTGGAAAAGACATAATCTGGTTAACCGGATATGTTTTCCCCATCAACCCTGTTTGTTTCTAGAGGCAGCTGTATGTTTGCCAGAGAGCTTGACAACCAATACAATCCAAACATGAGAAAAAGGAAGCACTTTAAAACACTGTAACTCAATAAGCAGAATTATTTGTATATCTTGGGCCATTTTTGAACATCACTGCAAGTTCAAGTGAACTTGTAACAGCAGTAAAATATCTGATTCTGTAAACAGATGAAAATAGACACAGCGGTTTGTAATTTGTTAATATAATTTTCTCACCATTGCAGGAAGGTTTCAACTGCCAAGTTTCAGTCTTGGAAAAGATCCTTTATTCTATCTCAGCATATCTTGAATTTCTCACTCAACTTCTGGCTAATGAAGTACTCGAAGCTGAGGTGAAGCAACGGGTGGTCCTCTGCTTTGCTCTGGTCTGTTCTCTGAGGTTTTGCAGGAAATGTTTCAAGACGGTTTAGTGAAATTTCTCCAGAGTTCCCTTCTGCATCAAACAATTGACTCTTTGATTGAAGCCAACTAATTATTTGATCATGCTGGAGCTTTGGGACACGTTTTGCTGCAAAGGAAGTGGCTTATCTGGGCTTAGGTGCTGAGAAATGCAACCAGGCATCATAAGACAAGGAAAACAAGCCGTATAAAGGGCACTTCAGCTCAGAATGAGCCCAGGGCTGTCTGGACCCGGCTAATCTCCTGAAAACCCACTTCTTAAAGCTTTCTGGCTCGTTTGCCTTCAAAGTGTGGGAGGTAGGCTGGTGGAAAGCAAGAGGTAACCAGACTCGTGATAGCTCTGCTTTAGCCATGCCATGACTAATCTAGTTATCATGTACTGTTTGACTAATGATGACAAATGCGGGTGGGGAGGGCTGTGCACTCTGCAGGTGAATGACATGTTAGCCATTAAATCTACCTTTCACTCTGTTCTCTGTCTTCTTTTCTTTCGCTCTCCCTCTCCTCAGCCACCACAGTCTCCACTTCCTGTAACTGTTGTTTCAAATTAAAAGCCCTCTGCAGAGTCGCGTAATTGCAACTTCATAACATGGCAGTGATGGCAATTATTTCCTGTACCACCACAAAAGTGTATACAGCAGAAACACTAGACATAAAGTTGGCATCTGGGTCATAGCTCAGTTTTTAAATCCTAGCACACCGATGAGTGTCTCTCCTGCTGGGCCTCTGACAATGTTGCCAGAGAGTGTCGCCAAACACTAGCAGTTTAGCCATGTGCATTCCTGTGACAGGTTTGCAGCTCTTAGCAGACAGGTTATCTGAACCTGGAGCTGACAGTGCTGGAGCAGCAGAAATGAGTTGCTCTTGGAATCCATTACATATCTAATTCCATCACAGTTTGTACATTGGCAGGTATGCACTTAATGTTCTTAAATTTGTCACTTGTCTGTGTGTGGCTTAGTGCAAACAAAAGTGTTGTAATTAAAACTCATCAAGATTTTATCCAAATGTCTAAATAGGTGAGAGTCAAGCTCACTTACTAATCACAAAAGTTTATTTAAAACAGCAGGAACGGTAAAGCAAGTGACTAAAACCATGGATGGATTTTCCAGGATTTATAAGGGACCTTCCCTCTGGTAAAACCCAGCAAACAAACAGAAAGGACAGAGAGTAAACAACCAACAGGTGCTTTGGTGGATCTGAGCCATAAACCAGGCATAGAGACACCTGTCTTGTCTGCCCAGAAT